>NW_003852726.1:237824-239399 GCF_000181295.1 Otolemur garnettii
CCTTCTCCCCTCCCCTTCCCCACCCCCTCCCCATATTCTTGGGCTAGAATTAAGTTGTTTCTTTCATTTGAGAAGTATATATTAGTTTCATAGAAGGGCTGTGTACATTGGATACTTTTTCTTCCATTCCTGTGATACTTTGCTAAGAAGAACATTTTCCAGTTTTTCATATGAAGTTTACTAGTAGCTGTAGATTTTTATAGATGAACTTCTTCAAGGTGAAGATGTTCCCCTCTATTTCAAAATTGCTGAAAGTTTGGTTTTTATTTTGTCAGGTTTTTTTTTTTTTTTACTCAGAAATGATAATAAAATGTGTCCAAATTATTTTAAAGAATGGATTGATATAATCATGTAATTTTTTCCCTTTAATCTCTTAATATGAGAGACCACATTTGTTAATTTATAAATATTCAGTGGGGATTTCTTCCCTTCCATAATCTCAGTTGTCCATGCTATACAACAATCTTTATTCTAAATACAAGTTGAATATGGTTTAAATAATTTTGTATTTAAACTCTTGAGGAATATTGTTGTGCATTTTTGTCTGCTCTGGGCATCATGGTAATAGTAGCTTCATAAAACGAGTTCAGTGTGCTTTCCTCCTCTATTTCCTGGGATGAGATTGTGTAGAATTATCAATTTTTCTTCAACTATGGTAGATTTCTCCAGTGAACACTTTTGGACCTCAAAGTTTCTTTCATGTGAAGTGTTAGAATACAAATTGAATTTCTCTACTATTTAGAGGGTTATTAAATTCAATATACAATATTTCTAATCCGATGAGTATTGCTAGTTTATTTTCAATGATTGGTCCATTTTGCGTAAGTAGTTTCACTGGTGTGTGTAGTGTTGTCCCTGTGCTTTCTTTGTCATTCTTTATATGTTTGCAAGATCTGTGGTAATATTATCTATTTTATTCCTGACATTGGTAATTTGTCCCTTCTCTGTTTTATGTGAAACTTATAATAACTTTGATGCTGTAAGTAACTTTTTCAGAGAAACAGTTCTTTACTACATAGATTTTTTTCTATTTTCAATTCCAGGGAGTTTTGCTCTTGCATGGATTATGCCATTTTTATGTTTGCATTTTTCTTTATTTTGCTGCTCTTAGTTTTCTAGGTTCTTGAGATGACACCTTAGATTATTGATTTGAAAGATTTCTTCTGTAATGTACAAATCTGAGGCAAACACGTTCACTCTCAGCCCTCTTGTGCCTGCGACTTACACATTTTTAACTGCACATTTATATGGCATGAGCAGTAGCCCTCATCTGTGTGTCCTTATTCATTCTTCATTGACTGTGGTGACTTAAATGGTGGCTGGAAAGAAAGTCCAAGCACCATGGCCACTGTTCCCACAATGAGAAGTCCAAACTATTCATCATTGCCTTTCGAAGGCTGCTCTTCTAAGCAGATGTATAACTTTTCTGCCATATTTCCTATTTCTTTTTATTTTTTCAACCAGTTTCTCATTCAGAAGTGTAAATCTGTTTATTTCCCTATTATTTGGCACATTTTTTTTTTTTTTTTTTTGAGACAGAGCCTCAAGCTGTCCCCCTGGGTAGAGGGCTGTGGC
>NW_003852726.1:239695-244335 GCF_000181295.1 Otolemur garnettii
GGCTGGGGATTCGAACCCGCCACCTTAGGTGTACGTGGCTGGCGCCTTAGCTGGTTGAGCTATAGGCGCCGAGCCTATTTGGCACATTTTTATATATATAACAGACAAATATATAATTGGAGTACAAATCTATGTAGGAGGGTAGGGAGGAAAACGGCGCCACCTATGTTAATATAGAACATACACATCATTCATGACCTATTGGTTCCAGCAATTTGCAATTAGCAATGATAGAAATTTATACTTTAATATTGTTTCATGAAGGGTAACTATTCTTCTTCAAACCTGGCAAATCTCTGATCTTCATCCTTGAATTTTCATTGGTTCTACATTCCTTCCTTTCAACAGCTTGTTTCCTTAAACATATCATAAGAATGATTGTGTGGGGGTGGGTGTTGATTTAACTCTATATTTTAAAAGTTATTTAAATTTTGCAGCCAGAAGCACTTTATTTACATGTACTCACCTAGATGTTCCCTCTCCAGAAGATGCACTGGTAAAAATATAGTGACTTTCCCCCCACTAAATTACTCGGTGAACAGCCTACTTTGAAAGAGAAATTTCTCCTTGAATTCACAGATTTTAAGCTATAACTTAGGACACAGTAATATATGTAGATCTGTTGAAACTGTAGTTTGAGGGCAGTGCCTGTCTCAGTGAGTAGGGCGCTGGCCCAATATACCAAGGGTGGCAGGTTCAAACCTAGCCCCAGCCAAACTGCAACAAAAAAATAGCTGGGCATTGTGGCAGGCACCTGTAGTCCCAGCTACTTAGGAGGCTGAGGCAGGAGAATTCCTTAAGCCCAGGAATTGGAGGTTGCTGTGAGCTGTGTGACGCCACAGCACTCTACTGAGGGCAATAAAGTGAGACTCTGTCTCTACAAAAGAAAAAAAAGAAAGTGTAGTTTGATAAGTGTATTCTTAACTATGACTTTTTATAATTAAATATCTGTAACTACTATATTTTATCTAATCCTGAACAATATTGTCTTATTGGTTCTGGAAATACTTGATGCAGGAATGGTAGAAACGTCCAGGGATGTATTTCAAATCAAGAATGGAACCTCTGCTTCTTGTCAACAGGTCAGTTTTGTTTCTTTTTCATTTGAAATCCTCACTATTGACTCTATTTGGGGGTACACCGTTTCTCCTCCTATGACTTGTTTTAAGAAACAGAGAATATAATGTGGGGGGTGAGGGTTTAGTGTTTCAGATAATATATTTAAACTTCAATGCCATTTTTGCACATGTGAAAGCCAACTTGCCTGCACAGCAGCAGTTGGACCTCATAGTGTGGATTGTGCCTTCACTGGGAAAATTCTATAATGCCCATCACCATGGTTACGTGAGAGTATATATCTCGCTTCCTCCTGCTATTTGCCATATCAGTATGGGAAACCTCAAAAGCTGCCTTAAAGGTACGTTCATACTGACCTGTGAGACACTATGCTCCTTCACAATGATTAGATATTTCTCACAATATTTTACTTACAAAATTAACCTCTGCATTTTCCCATGGGTGTTTGTTTACAGTGTGCTTGTGGTTTTGTTTGATTCCCCAATTTATAGATTGGATTCTCCTGTCAAACAGGTTGCCCTATCCTTTTAAAAATAGATTCTTTTTTTCGTATCCTGTGATCCTTAAACATTGCTCAGTTAGATGTCCCTAAATTGGAAAATATAGGAATATCTATTTCAATGTCATTTTAACTTAACAAAGTACCTGCTAAAACCATTGATTTTAAAAATTTGAAGGAAATCTAGAAGGCAGGAGATGACTTTGTGGATTTTCACATGTTAGATTCTATTTTTTACATGTCTTCTCTCTCTTATTTTTCCTGAAATGTGTGTTGAGTTCAGTAAATTTTTAGTATGTCATTTCTGTTCATACGTTAATTTGAAAAACCAAAAAAATCTTAATGTGTACCAGTATATTAAAAAAATACATTTACTTTAATTCTGTTGCATCTGCTCAGATAAGTAGTCTTGGAGGCAGTGGAGGTTACTGATTTAATTCAATAAACTACCAAAGCACCAGTCCAGATGGCCACTCTTGCAGTTACTTCTCATTAGCTGCCTACTAAGGATTAATCAGTTGTAGGAAAGGTAATTGTGAAAACATGAGGCAGTTTGTTGCAATGTCCTACAGTCTGAGCACATTTATGGGACAAGTAGACACTGGTCATTCAGTGTTGTCCCGAGGGGCAGTTCACAGGGTGACAGTACTGAGGGAGGAAGACCACAGATGTGTATGCCAAGACCCTCAGAGGATTTCCTTCAGAGGAAACAAGACCATATTATGGATGAAAGATGTGTGAAGTAGAGAGAGTCTGTGTTGTGATCAGAGAAACCTCCTTATCCAGGCATGTCCTCTGGGGCATCAACTTGAATTCCCCTTGAACAATGGATAGGAAAATTGAAGAAAGTGAGTCAGGGGAGCTCTTGCATCAGGAGTCCAGGATATGATGGAGAGGTCCCAGTTGTCAGAGGTCTGTGCCTCCATGGAACCATGTACACTTCCCGTGATTCTCTAAAAGTCACAAATACTCAATATAAAACAGGAAGTACAGCACCTCCTCTGCCCACCCACTGGATGATGTGGGGATCACAGGTCATAATAGCAGACATTCCCTAACAGCTGCAGAGCATCATACCCACATTAGGGATGAGAAATCAACTCTATCCCTCACTGTCCTGGAGTAATGCAAGCACCCTACCTGGGGTCCAGTTTGTTCCCCCTGCCATTTAGGAAACACAGAGGAGGACAACTAAGGTACCAGTCCTCTTCTTGATGATCCACCTGGATTAAGCCATTTAACCTCCTAATGTGATAACGAGAAGTAGGCCTATTACCATTTTCTTTTCTGCTTTTTTAGAGACAGAGTTTTACTTTATCACCCTCAGTAGAGTGCTGTGATGTCACAGCTCACAACCTCCAACTCCTGGGTTTAGGTGATTCTCTTGCCTCTGCCTCCCAAGTAGCTGCTGCCCAGTAGCTACTCCCAGAATGCCTGGCTATTTTTTTTGTTGCAGTTTGGCTGGGGCCAGGTTTGAACTTGCCACTCTCGGTATATGGGGCTGGCATCCTACCCACTGAGCCACAGGTACCACCCCAGCCTATTACCATTTTCACATGACAGTGCAGAGAACTGAGGACAGAGGAATGTCATGACCTTCTCTGGTGTAGGTGCCTGTAAATGGGCTTGGACTCCATCCGTAACTCTGCACAAGCACCCTGATCTTTGAATCTCTGCTCTGCTGCCTCTCTGTGTGGTCTCATCTCCATGAAAGCATGGCCCACACAGGCTCCCTGAACCCCATGATCTCCCTAAAACCCAGCTTTCATCAGATGCCTCTGCTTGGAAGTTAGTAAACAATGGGATCAGCTATTTGAACTCAGAATAAATTTTTACTAGTTCTCTCTGGACTTCTGTTAGGAAGATGCCTATAGTACATTGTGAAGGTACTGTATTCTTTTCTGATAGCACACCCACCCACCCACCACCCACCTCCTGCCAGCAGAGCAGAGAGCATTGTACTGCATCAGTTTAGGTCACTGGAAAAACTTAGTGTGGCCATGAAGGTTATTCAGAATAACAATTGGGTATTACTTAACGTCCCATATGAAAGACAAACCTATGAAGAGCACAAGTTATATGTTTCATGTATCAATATTTTAATTTTCCTAGTCATTAGTGGTGCTGCAAGCACCAAACTCATATACATTTTAAAGTCAAGCTTTGTTCACATTCAACAGTAGGCAATAATTCAAGCTCATGTCTAGATATTACCTGATTATTGCCTATTGACATAAAAATATCTTGTTGGACCATGCTTGATGGGTGATGCCTGTAATTCTTGCACTTTGGGAGGCTTAGGCAGGAGGATCACTGGAGCCCAGGACTTTGAGGTTTCAGTGAGCTATAACTTTCTAGCCAGGGAGACAGAGTAAAAGCCTGTCCTCCCCCTTCCCCTGAAAATATCTTCTTGAAAAAATGGTGCTACATTATGGTGTTTTATGGGGGTTTTTTGGCCAGGGCCAGGTTTGAACCTGCCACCTCCCATATATGGGGCCAGTGCCCTACTCCTCTGAGCCACAGGCAGCACCTCTAGATTATTATTTTTAGTAAAGGCATAATCTCATCTAGAAGAGTTTGGGATTGACATAAAAATGGATCAGAGTTCCCTTATCTTTTTTTCCTCTCTCCCCCATGTCAATGTCATATTTGTAACTATCAATACCATTTTAAATTACTGAGATATATTTGTTAAAATTAATCAAAAAATTGATACATTATTCTCTAACGTTAATCATTTACATTCAGGTTCACTCTTTCCACTGGGCATTTCTGTAAATCGTGACACTCTCAAAGCTGTGTTGCCTACTGTGTCCTCACACAGTGCTCTTTCCGTGCCTTAAAAGTCCCCTTATCTTAACTCTTCATCTCTGTTGTTTGTTCACAAACCTTGGCAACTATTGAGATTTTCGCTGTTTTTATACTTTTGCTTTCTCCAGAACATCATGCAGTCAGAATTATATATAATGGAGCTGTTTAGACTAACATTTCACTCATCTATATATATTGAATGTTCCTTGATCTCTCTGTTATGGGTTGTGTAGATCTAACTTTTTTTTTTTTT
>NW_003852726.1:244495-252893 GCF_000181295.1 Otolemur garnettii
ACCACAGAAGTGAACCCTCGAATCCCTCTCCCTCCACCCTCTCCCCCCTCCCTCCCTAGATCTAACTTTTTATCTTGATTTTTATCTTATTTGTTTCAGCAAACCAATGTTTCTCCTGCCCCTGTTGCCTTTCAGTCCCCTCACTGTCCCACCCATCCCTCTCCATCCCCAGCCTGTTCCCCTGACCCCACTCATGCCACCTCCTTGCCTCTGGTACCCCTTGGACCATAGGTCATGAACCCATCCTTGTCCACAGCAGGTCCCCACCTGCCCCTGCCAGTTCATGTCCCCCTCTATGGTCCCCGGTTCCTGCCAGTAGGCCCCCCTCCACATACCCCAACCCCCAATTCCTGCCTGGTGGCCCCCCTCTGCAGCTCCCTCCCAGCCCCAGGCCCCTGCCCATCTGCAATTATCTTGGGCCCCTGTTCTGGTGGCATTCCAACAGAATTGCCCCAGAGCCGCCCACCAGGCAAGCTTCCCCACCTGCATCCCGTTCACTTTGCAGGCTGTGTTGGTGGAGGTAGCCCTATTGCAAGTCCAAGAAGAACAGGATATGGGGCCACTAGTTATTGCCTGGAATGGACTGGCCATGAACTGGAAGCACAGGCAAGGACTTTGCTCTGCAGCGTGCCTTTTTCATGGTTGAAGTGAAAGATACCCCACAGCAAAATGGTTATTTTTCCCTGGGACCCAATATCGCGGGTTTCTGTGGCCTCTGGTGCTGAGACAAGAGGCACCTTCCCCATGAACTTGTGCCTCCTTCTCTGAGGTGTTCTTTCTTCTTGGCAGGTAGACTGCAGGCTAGCATCACTAGGTGATGCAGGTGGGGAGGGTTGCCTGGCCAGTGGCTCTGGGGCAATTCTGTTGGAGTGCCACCAGAAAAGGGGCCCAAGATAATTGCAGGTGGGCAGGGGCCCGGGGCTGGGAGTGGGCTATGGAGGGGTATGTCCTCAGACCAGCTGCTTCCCTAACCTGCTGGTGGACCACAGCAGCTGGCTTCCACAGGTGTTTCCAGCTCAGGCCCTCCATCAGCACCACCTTGAATTTCCTGCCAAGCTGCTCAAGACTGAGCTGATAAACTGGTCAGGCCACAGCTCCAGCTGGGAGACAGCCAGAAAGTGGCAAGGACAGGAAGAATCCACCTTTGGGATTCTTCAATCCACCCCTGGAGTTAAAGAGAAAGCCACTGACTTGTTGAAAACTCATCTTAGGATGGTGCCATATACAGAAAGCAGAATCCACCTTGTGACCAAGACGTCCTCAGAACTAAGCTCAGGAAGAATCAAGAAGGAAATCATCCTAGGCAGAGTTGTCTAGATCTCGGAGACCCTGACTCACCTCTTTCCCTTCTTGCTACTTTTTTCTATTCCCAATTTTAAAAAAATAAGCACTCATTTTTAAATAATGGGAAAGATAAGAATAAACTCCATTCTTTACAGCTCTTTGGCTCAGAGCATTCCTGTCACCATTTGCCTCCAATGGGCAGATGGCAACTTCCTCCTGTGAGCACCATGCCTAGGGCTTCCCTGAGGTCTCCAGCTGGGAGGAGGGAGAGGGCTTACCAAGGGACCCTTTCTCCTTCACCAAAGACACTTCTCAATCTTTTGGGGCCTCTTTCCTTTACTGGGGATCCTTCCTTCCCCTGTGGACCTCGCTCTTTCACCTGAGGGCCCCTCCTTCATGTGGGGACGAGTCTACTTCTTCTGGGACCTTGTCATCTCTCCAGGGTCCTCATTCCTCCACAGGCTGGAAGTGTGAGGCAAGGTCGTGGACCACCCTCCTCCAGCCCCCTTTCCACATGCCACGTGCACACCACCACCACATCGTCACAGTTTCCCATCCCTGGCCATCCACATTCACATTGCTCTGGGAGACCTAAGGGCTGGACATTCTCTCCTTTGCCCACAGCCTCAAGGCTCTAGGTCTAGGCTGCAAGACTTTCTCAAAATTCCCAAAATTCCCTTCTATTTCCTTTTGATAAAAAAATTAAGGTAGGGAGGCCTGACCCTGAGGATTCAGAGACACACAAAGAGAAACCAAAAAACAGGTGTTGCAATCTGGGCACCTGTATCTTGGTAGCAGAGCCACTCCCTTACCCCCCAATAGCAGAGGAACAAGCACCAGGGCTGATCAGCAGGGGCGGGGGTGTGTGTGTAGAAGGGTGGATTTCATGCCAGAGTCACCCAGAGAGGGGTTCCTTTTCCCTGTGCCTCAGTCAGGAGGCACTCTCCCGGCTTGGTGGTCCTGTCAGTGCAGTGTGCACCCCAGGTAGAGTTCACAGGGTTGTTTTTGATGGAGATGGGATTGTTGTTGCAGGAAAAATGACAACTAAATCTGGCAGACACTTACCCTAACTATTGATATAGAGGAAGGAGCCTTTAGTTATTGTCATGAACTCAGGTGCCTAGGCATAAAATGCTGAGTTCCAGAGAAACAGTTTTTTCCAAACTCTTTTATACTTTTTTCTGCAGATTAGTATCAGCTGCACAGTTACAGTTACAACAAAAGGTACAAAGAGTTAATGATTCTAATTCTCAAGAAACCAAGATGTTGTTGTTACATAGTCTCTTCCAAGGTTATTTTAGCTCAGTGCAAAATTTCCTCTTATCTTTGGAGGAGGAGCTCTTCTGCTTTCTAGGATCATTAAGAAGATTTATTTCTCTTTCCTCAGGATGGTAAAAATTATTAATTATATAGTTAAATGACAACAGCCTAACTGAAAGCTCTCCCTTGAAAAGCTCTATCTTTCTGCTTATATGGATGATGATGGCATGTAGACAGGGGTCTCCATCCTCCTCAAACGAGGAAATTAATTTCTAAGCTCCTCTTTCCTTCTCCTCAAACCATTTGACCTCCTACTTCTGATGTGGTGGCTGGAGGACAAGTGCTAAACTTTTGGTAACATCCTGATTTCTTGGAAGGGCAGACAAACAAGTCAGTTTAGCCTGGGGGGCAAGGGACCTTAGTCGAGCACTTCCACTGCGGTGTGACCTTTCAGGCTCAGTGCAGGAGCCCAGCCCAAGCCCATGGCCTTCTACCCTGGGTTTAGCCTTTTGATCTTTCTGAGTCCCACTGACAAACATTTTATCAGAATACTCACAGAGCTGGCCTGGACGGCTACTGGAATGTCCATGCCAATTTCTTCAGATGGGAAAACTGAGGCCTCAGGGGTTTGTACTGTGGCCCTCAGGGGCATTAAGCAACTTATCCTCAAACTCCTGTGTGCCACTATTCTCAAACCTACTAACTCCCCCTAGAACACTCCCATCCTTCCTGTAAAAAAAACCCCCAAAGTTCATATTGGTTAGTACAGGAATTAGGGGCCATCAGTGAAATTGTTCAGCCTATTCACCCAGTAGTCCCTAATCCCTATGCCCTCCTATCTACCATTCTTTCTAATACCTCCCATTACACAGTTCTGGATCGCAAAGATGCCTTTTTCACCATCCCCATCCATGAGCTCTCCCAACCCTCTTTACCTTCACCAACCCTGATTCCTCTACCAGCCAACAACTCACCTGGAAGGTCCTCCCACAGTGATTTAGAGACAGTTCTCATTACTTTGGTCAGGAACTTCAGGCCAACCTCCAGCAGTCAACTTACCAAAACATTCCACAGTTCTTCACTACATAGATGACCTCCTCCCGTACAGCCCCTCCCCAACTGTCTCCCTACAAGACACCCTTCACCTTCTCTCTTTCCTCACCACCAAGGGGTGTAGAGCGTCCCCTTCCAAACTTCTCCCTGTGTTGGTTACCTCAGTATCCTCTTGCAGGAATGAGAAAAACTCATTTCCCCTGACCCCATTCAGACCATGGCTTCTTTATCCCTTCCTGGAACAAAAAAGGAGCTTCTCTCCTTCCTGGAGATTCTAGGATATTTTAGAACCTAGATTATAAATTTTGTGGCTACAGCTAAACCTCTACAAACCACAGGTAAAGGACCCCAACTATTATGGGGCAAGATAAGGACCATCGACTCAAATTAGAAGTTCAAAAAGGAGTCTTTATTAACGGCTGTGCTGTCTCAGCAAAGTCTAAGGCAGACTCAGTGAGGGAGCATTGAGGGGTCTGAACTTGGGGTTTTTATAGTCTGAAAGTTGGCAAAGGAAACAAAAAGCAAGCCTAGGGTCATGACCCCTTTTACAGAAGCAAACCTTTCAATTTAGTGGTAGATAACATAGAGATATCTATAGAGATAGAGAATAATTTAGCAGATAGATAACATAAAGGTCACATAAAGCAGATCTGCCAACACATCAAGCAGATCTGGCAATTTGCAAGTAAGTAAAACAATTTGTCACAGAATTAGCTTGTTAACTCTCATCATGACAGCACTTAGCTTGTTAGCTCTTATCTTGTTTTGTTCCAGCCAGATCTAAGACCTATCTAAGAGTGATGGTACTTGGCATCACTTCATTTACCTCTTTTTCCCCTTCCTCCTACCCAGCCCCCTGGTCTTATTGAGAGGGGGAGGGTTTGAGGCCATCATGAGGCAGCTGTCATCCATCTCACAACCAGCCACCTAGACCAGCACCAGCTTTGGTCAAGTTCCTTCTTCTCCATCCTGAACACTGTCCCTCCATCTCCCTGATGTCCACTATACATTTTACCTCTCATTGTCAGAACACCAAGGATGTGCAGTAGGGGTCCTAACACAGAAACCTCACAATAATCCCTTCCCAATAGCATTCCTCTCAAAGCAGATAGAACTCACAGCCCTGGGCCGGTCTCCTTGCCTCTGAGCACTGGCAGCCAAGTTCCATCCTTTTCCTTGAGCTTTTCCACTTACCTACTTACCCCTCATAACATTCTATCTCTTTTAAAACACCAACACTTAATCATTTTACTTTGTGGACCTCACTTACTCCAGCTCCTAATCCTCTTTATAGAAAACCCTAACCTCCACTTTCTCCCTGGCCCCGCATAGGACCCTTCATCTCCAAGGGCCCTCACACTTCTCAGAACACATTCTATGATTTTTGGACTTCAGTTCTGGTAACATTACACCCTTTCCCAACGTCTCCCTCCTTCCCTTACCTGACACCAGAGACACCCAGTTTGTTGATGGCATCTCTTCTAAACCCACTGCTCCCTCAATCGCCAAGGCAGGCTGTACCATTGTGTCGTCTTATCACCTGTACTACTCTGACCCTGGCAACTCCTCACAACAAACAAACTCAGCCCTCACTAAAGCCTTAAAACTTGTACAAGGCTGCTCCATTAACATATACACAGATTCTTATATACTTTCCACATAATCCATCACCATGCAGCCATACGGCAAGAAAAAGGATTCATTACCACTCAAGGCTTCTCTATTGTCAATGCCACACATTAAAAACCTCCTAAATGTAGCCACTCTCCCAAAGGAAGTGGCCATCATCCTCTATAAAGGCCATCGGAATAAAACACATCCAATTTCCAAAGGCAACGAAAAAGCCAACATAGAAGTTAAACAAGTAGGTTAATAGTCCTACACCCCCCATACCCCAGAGGGCTAGTAGTAGTCCTTCCATAAATTCTCTTTGGTATATACATCCGAAGAACAGGACAATTACTGGCACCTTCCCACACTGAGAGGATGGTTCCTTCAGCAGGGAAAATTTATTCTTCCTTCCCCCAAGCACAAACCATCCTCTTTTCTCTCCACAATAGACTTTACATTGGCTTGAAGCCTCTTTTGCAGTTTTTTTTTTGGGGGGGGGATTTGTTCGTTTTTTGGCCAGGGGCTGGGTTTGAACCCACCACTCCGGCATATGGGGCCAGCACCCTACCCCTTTGAGCCACAGGCGCCACCCAGGTTTGAAGCCTCTTAACACCCTTCTTTCTATGCTCCTTTCCCACCCATGACTATCTTCCATTTTAAAACAGATAACCCAGTCTTGCACAATCGGCACCTGGGTCTCACCCTCATGCATCTTGTATGAAAATATAGACTTCTAGTTTGAGTAGATACCTTCTCAGGGAGGGTCAAAGCCTCCCACATGGAGGCTTCCTCCCAAGCACAAACTATCCTCTTTCCCTCCACAATAGACTCTACATTGACTTCAAGCTTCTTTACACTTTTCTTTCTCTACTCCTTTCCCACTCATGACTATCTTCCCTTTTAAAACAGCAGTACATCGCCAGGCATTGCGGTGGGTGCCTGTAGTCCCAGCTACTTGGGAGGGTGAGGCAAGAAAATCACTTAAGCCCAAGTGTTGGAGGTTGCTGTGAGCTGTGAAGCCACAGTGCTTTACCAAGGGTGACATAGTGAGACTCTGTCTCAAAAAAAAAAAAAAGTACATCAACACTTTTTTACCACCAACTCTCCCTAGAACTCATCCAACAGATAACTCAGTCTCTTTTTTAAAACAGATAACCCAGGGTGGTGCCTATGACTCAAAGGAGTAGGGCGCCGGCCCCATATGCCGGAGGTGGCAGGTTCAAACCCAGCCCTAGCCAAAAACTGCAAAAAAACCCCAGATAACCCAGTCTCTCATTGTTTTTTTTTTTTTTTAAGGCAGAATCTCACTACGTCACCCTTGTTAGAATACTGTGATGTCACAGCTTACAGCAACCTCAAACTCTTGGGCTTAAGTGATTCTCTTGCCTCACCCTCACAAGTAGCAGGGACTACAGGTACCTGTGACAATGCCCGGCAATTTTTTTTAATTGTAGTTGGCCTTGTTGTTTGGCAGGCAGAGGCTGGGTTCAAACCCACCAACTCCAGTATATGTGGCCAGTGCCCTAACCACTGAGCTATGGATGCCAAGACAGATAATCCAGTCTTGCACAATCTGCACTTGGGTCTCATACCAGGGACGGGGCATAAAAACACCCCCTCTTCCCACACGTTAGGCCTGGACTCCCCCCCAACACACACACATGCCCCTTGTATGAAAATATAGACCTCTTCTAGTTTGGGTTGTTACCTTCTCGGGGTGGGTCACAGAGCCTTCCCCACAACAAGGAGAAAACTCATGAAGTTGTCTCCACCCTCTTCCACCGCCTTATTCCTAAATTCAATCCTAACACCATTCAGAGTGACAATGGCCCAGCTTTCATTAGCCAGGATCACCTCCCAAACCCCTAAACCCTAGGAGTCCAGTGGTACTTACATGTGCCTTACAGGCCTCAATCATCAGGAAAAGTAGAACCAATGCACAATATCCTTAAATAACATCTCACCAAATTTGTATTTCAACACAAACAAGATTGGATTAAACTCCTCCCCATCACTTTATGCATCATTTGCTCTACACCTCCCAAACCCCTCTGTTACAGCCCTTTTGAAATAATGTATGGCAAAACTATTATTCTAGGATCTTGACCCCCTCCAGACTCCATCATAGGAGACTATTTTCCCATCCTTCAGGAAATCAGGGACAAACTTAGAAAAACAATAAACCAGCTCTTACCCCAACTCTCAGTAGAAAAAGTCAGGGACTAATGGGTAGGACATCAAGTTTTCCTCAAATCCCCTTTGCCAGGAAGGATGCTGTTCCCTCACTGGACAGGCCCTCACATCATTCTCTACAGCCACCCCATGGCCATCTGCCTCTTGGACCCCCCCAGTCTGGTCCCACCAATCCTGTATAAAGCTGTGTCCTACAGAAAAACTTTCAACACTGGAAAATCCCCCCTGGAAATCATAAGTGCTACCCCTCCCCCCACCGTAAAACTCACCAGGATCCCTGAGGAGTCCACTTCCACATGAATGTGTAACATTCCTTCCAGATTCCTCCTTTTTCTCCATAACTTCTCTTGAGATGCCTGGCTACTCTCACATGTTCAAAGCTGGGCTGACCTCTTTGAAGACTTTAAAGATCTGTGGCTACAAGATACCTTCCAATACTGGCCCCCAAGGAAACCCTACTACTTTTCCTTCTGGACCTCTCTCCTGTCAATCCTGGCCCTTCTCCTCTTCAACCCCGATTGAGTGCACACTTCATCTTGCTACCTGAACCTCATATATCCATGAATACCTTACCAACCCCATTCCCACATAAACTACGCCCGATTCTTCCCTTATACCCTCTCTTTCCCAAGCCACACTTACATGACAGAACACTGCTCTGATGTTGCCAAAGCCTCTAAATGTTCTTAGGAAGGAAAGAAATACTGGCCAACAAAATAACAGGCACTGGATGGCCCAGAGGTTTACTGTCTGCTGGACCAGCCTCACGCCTGTGGGATTATCACGTGGAAGAGGAGTCCAGGACATACCCATCAGTAAGAAACAGGACAATGCATATAAAACTCCTCTCTTCCAGCACAGCCCCTCCACCCTATGAAGCAGATATTCTCAAACTACAGCCCACGGGACACATGTGGCCTGCCGAGGATATTTATCCGGCCCACTGGGTGTTTTTGTTGCTGCTGCCTGTCCTGCTTAGCAGCCAACTCGTCCCAGG
>NW_003852726.1:253237-268307 GCF_000181295.1 Otolemur garnettii
GCTCTGTCTCAAAAAAAAAAAAAAAAAAAAAAGTTTGAGGACCCCTGCACATCACTGCCTTGCAAGCCCTACAACTACACTCCCTTATTCCCCACCGTTTAAACACCTCCTTCTCAGCTGCCCTGAACTCTTCCTCCCTCTTCTCCCCCTCAGGATGCTGGATGTGCCTTTCCTTATACCAACATCTTTTCAATCCCATACCCGTATCACTCTTCCATTCCAGCAGAAAATAATACAGCTCTGTTCGGCCCCATAATTACTGGCTTTCTATCCCTTGCCTCCCCCAATTTAAAATGCTTCAATCTCACCAGTACAGGAGACTCAGTAGGGTTTATAAAACCTGTTCTCTCTTCCCCTAACTCAACTTTTCCAGTGTCTACCTCCTTCTGTGCCTCTCCGGGAATATTTTTACTCTGTAGCCGCTCAATCTATCAGTGCCTGGATACTAATCATTCTGGTCTTTGCACCTGAGTTTTCCTCACTCCCAAGTCTCTTTTGTGAATGTGTCTTCCCTAACTCAAGCCCTGATGTATTCCCCTACTTCCAGACAAAAAAGAGCCTTTTTCCTCCCTGTACTCCTCAGAACAGGCATAGCAGCTAGACTTGTCATAGGCATTGCAGGCTTCAGTACATCTTTTACCACCAACTCTCTTTAGAACTCAACAAAGATACAGTAAAGGTAGCTGAGTCTTTAGGTACCCTTCAATCCCAAATTAATTCTGTAGCTGCAGTAGTCCTCCAAAATCGCCGAGCCTTAGATTTACTTATAGCAGAAAAAGGAGGCACATGCATTTTTCTGGGGAGAAGAATGTTGTTTCTTTGTTAATTGGTCAGGAATAGTCACGGGAAAAGTAAAAGAACTCTGAGAACAAATCTGTTGTGACCCCTAAGGTCCTGGTCTTGGTCGCTGCAGGAAAGAAACAGGCGTGACATGGATTAGAAGTACAAGCTTGTGGGAAGCAGGCTAACCTTGCACGCAGGGTAGCCCAGAGTCCCCTCTGCAATGGCTATTAAGTTTATACACAATAGGTGTGGAGAGTTACAGTAATGACATACACAACAGGTGTGGAGAGTTAAGGTAATTACATATGAGGGCTGCATGCGTAAGGATTGCCACGTGCACTTTCCTCACGTGTTCTTTCCCCACAACCCCCATGAAGAACTACTAAGCATCAATGTTTAACACATGCTTACGAGTGAGTGAGCAATCTTATCTCATTCCAGAATACTGAGTTACTAGGGGGATTGCCCCCAAGTCACAAAACATCTCTAGGCTTGCCAGGAGACTGTCCTGTTCTCAGCATTTCCTTTTAATGCGATAAGAATCAGTAACTGTCCTTTGCAAGCATGGTGTCCCTTCCGCTACACAAATCAAACAGAGCCAAACTAATCTTGATCTGTTCAGCATCCTCTAACTGAAGTTTACACCCTGAGGCAGATGTGGGTGCTCCTGATGCTGCAGGAAAACTGCCAGTTGAAACGAACAGACACTTTTACACCAATGCTAGAGGGAGGAACTTTAATTGCCAAGGAAACTCAGCTGCCTCAGGGTGTAAAACACTGAGTTCTGGGGAATCCTTTCTTTCCCAAACTCTTTATACTTTTTCTTCTCAACTTTGTAACAGTTACAAAGTTACAGTTATACAGATGTTAGATCATGGGAAAATTTTTAGGTAGCAGGAGAAGAATCACAAAGAGTTAATGATTTCTCAAAAAACCAACGTGCTGTTGTTATATAGTCTCTTTCAAGGTCATTCCTGCTCAGTGTAAAGGGTTTTTGTTGCTCTTGTTGTTGTTGTTTGTTTGTTTTTATCTTTGGAGGATGCATTCTTGTGCAGCTATCTGCTGCATTCTCAGAACCACTAAGAAACGTAAGATTTATTTTCCCTTCCTCACTATCTACTTCCTAATGTTCTGGGGCTCTGTGGCAGGTTTGAAGTAAAAGATTGTGGACTAAATGCAGAGGAATAAAGCAGAAGTGAACTGAGATGGGAGAGTGTTGGCAAGGGGAAGAAAGATGGAGAAGGGGGGAGGCAGAGAAGAAAAATCAAAGAAGAGAGACGGTGAGAATGAGAAGGGAGAGGTAAAAAATATGACACATGGACAAGAGAAAGGGAGAACAAAAGCAAATGAATGAAATGAATAAATGGTGACCCGGATTGTGCTGTCTTTAGTCTGTTTGGGTTCTGCCCTGCTGGTCTCCATAGTGATTGGATGCTGTCAGGGGTGGCTGCCCTTGCCCTTCTGGAGGAAAGCAAACAAGGCCACAAGAGCTGGGGCTGGACCTGGCTCAGAAGCCTCTTCTGTGCTAAGCCCACCTCTGGCTGATTACAGGGCTAGGGTCAGCTCTGAGAAGATTGCCTCTGGCCACCCTGGTGGTGATAACTGATGACCCTCCATGACTGGGCAAGGGTTGCCTCTCCGTCTGCCCAGAACTGACACTGCTTCTTTCATGGTTCAGCCCATTTTGGCTCCAGACTGCCTTCCCCATGGATTGGAAGCTTCTTGAGGATCTTTTAGCTATCCCAGGGGCCCTTAACTTTGGTGTGTATGGTGCTTTGGGCAAGCCCAGTTGGATCCCTTCCCTGAATGATATTTTTAAATACAAGGAGTAAAACACACAGAATTAACAAAGAAAATGAATTACACTGAAATAAAATTATCAACACATAAAAATGTGATATAACAGATATGCTTCTCTATTAATACGGTATGGAAATGGATCTGATAGGCATCATAATTTCAAAATAGTGTAACTGATGCATTGTTCTATCTGTAACAATTTTGCTGTGACAGCTAAGTCCCAGGTACTACTAATACTGTTAGAAAACGCTAAATTTCAGTTAGAGGATGGTGAATAGAAAAGAGTAATTTTTCCTTCCATGCTCACAGACTTACTGGATTCTTCCCATGGACCCCTTGGTGGGGGGTCTTTGGACTCAAGTTAAGCTTGCTGGTCAGGCCTTCATGCCTTCCCACCTCATCTCTTACCACTCTCTCTGCCACCCTGCCCAGGCTCCTGGCCTTTGGACAGTGCCTTTTTGCATGCATCAAGTTCTTCCTAACTGAGAGTCTTCACACCTGTTGTCCCTGCTACCTGGAATTCCCTTTTGGCCCCTCACCTGGTCCCTTACTCCTGTCATTTCGGCTTACTTCCGCAGACAAGACTTCTCTAATGTCCCAGGCTGGATTGCAGCTTTCCTGTTTTTCCTGCAACAAAATTTAAAGTATCATTTTTCCAGTGCTTATTACAATTTATAACTTATCATCAAGCAAATGGACACATAAACCAGCTATGTTCAGCCATGAAGACTTTAAGCTTCATGGGAATAGTGACCATAGTGACCACATCTGGTTTGCTCTTTGCTCTAAACCCAGAGTTGGCAATGCCTGTTGCCTAATAGAGATCAGTGTATGCTTAAAGAGTGGATGAAAGGATGAATGGATGAAGGGTTGGACACTATCTGATTTGTCTTTGTACCCTCAGTTCTCAGCCCCATGTCTAGGGGATGTTGGTGCTCACTTGGTTATAGCTACATGAATTCAAATTACCTGGCTGGATAGAAAGTTGATGACGGTAATGCCTGACAGCTCTGTCTGGGCCCAGCCTGGTCCCCAAACTTGCTAAGACACTGCCCAACCCTGGGACTGCCACTCCTGGGCCCAGCTGTTTAATTCCCTTAATGTTTCTTTATTTTTTAAAATATGTTCCAGTGCGATTTTTTTTAAAGTAAATTTATTCAGGTTAATGTGACAGTACAAACATCCAGGTCTAAATATTTGATTTTGTTAGGTACAGTCCCTTTGTGTTTATGTCTCACATGCAAAAGATGTGCCAAACACCCACACCCCATACCCGTTCAGTGAGAGCACCCCAACCACCTTCCCCTCCCCCTCCTTCACTACCTCTCTCCCTAGCTTGAATTGAAATGGATGTTCCTTTATTTTTTTTTTTTGTAGGTAAAAATCATTTTAATGTCAGTATCTTTTTCTTAACAATTCAATGGCAAGAAAATGCTGGGAACTTCTTGACTGTGCAAATAAAATCATTTAACAAAATAATAACAAAGCTCTTTAAAGAAATTTCAAACTTGGCAGTGCCTGTGCCTCAGTGAGAAGGGCGCCAGCCCCATATACCGAGGGTGGCGGGTTTGAACCTGGCCCTGGCCAAACTGCAACAACAACAACAACAAAAATAGCTGGGCATTGTGGCGGACACCTGTAGTCCTAGCTATCCTGAGGCTGAGGCAAGAGAATCACCTAAGCCCAAGAGCTGGAGGTTGCTGTGAGCTGTGACGCCACAGCAGTCTACTGAGGGCAACAAAGTAAGACTGTCTCTAAAAAAAAAAGAAGAAGAAATTTCAAACTTAAAAGTTTTAAAATGGCAACTTCAGTTTTAACACTCTTACAGGTTTCTGGAAATGTGTAATACATACTAGTATTGCAGCCTGGTGGCTTGTATTTTGCTATAAAACTCATTACTGCACAAGGCGAGTAGATTTCCTGAGCTCACAGGTTGGAGACCAGCCTGAGCCAGAGTGAACCCTGTCTCTAAAAAATAGCCGGGCATAGTGGCTGGTGCCTGTAGTCCCAACTACTTGGGAGGCTGAGACAGAAGGATCTACTTGAACCTAAGAGTTTGAGGTTGCTGTGAGCTATGACATTATGGCACTCTACCAAGGGTGACCAAGTGAGACTCTGTCTCAAAACAAACAAACAAACAAACAAAAATCCATTACTACAACCTAAGTTACAGAACATGGTTGTATTTTCTCTTAGGCCACCTAAGTGGACTAGATAGTTACTGGTAAATACTAAAGCTTGAAATAAAAAAATACAGGTCAGCATGAAACCTAAGTTAGATAAACCAGAGGAATTCACTGTAGCAGCCAAGTCTGCAGCTCTGCTGCATGTATGCTCCATTTCGTGAATCACAAGCTAATAGTTATTTAGGGCAAACTAAAGCCCACATCAAAGCTTCAGAGAAAGCACTGTAAGGTAATGCACTTACGTAAAGGGTTACCAGAACTGGAGACAATATTGCTTATTAGGAACGGTCTCTAACGTCCACAGGATGGACACAGCATTTAGTAAGGTGATGTGGATTCAGACAGCCTCTTTTACACAGCATTCCAGATAAAGCTGGGCTAGGCCCTAGGGGGCTCCCGGTGCACCTGCAATGCAGATTGCTCTACTTGTGATCTCCCACCCTGGGGCTGGCAGGTGCGGCCCCTGGACCAGCCTCTCCTCTCTCATCACATTGGGGGGGGCGGAGAGGGGGTGCGCTGAGGCTAGTCCGCTCCCTAGACTGGAGCCCTGGCAAAGGCACCCCCTCCCCAAATGGGGCTGGAAGACCCTGCAGGCAGCAGGTGAAGGGGTCCCTATGCCTCACTTTGACCATCCTTCTTCTTATTTCGTTTTCCCTAAACTTGTCTCAGCAAAAGACGCCCCTGCTCCTGTTCCTTTATTTTTGATTCCAGCTCCCAATTTCTGGTTTCTGATTACAATGGCTGACTTGGGGATGAGTTTTGAGCACTGTGCTAGTTGCTATATAGACCATCCTCATCAGCGCCCCTCTCAGTGGGTTTGGTGTTTTGTGGACATGGGGCTGGGCTGGAATCTGAGTCTCTGGCCTAGACAGGAGCAGAGAGAGCTCTGCTCTCTACTCTGGAGAGCTCAGTGGAAAACAACTCCCCGCTGGCAACTCACTTAAAGTTTATTTCTGATCTTTGTCACTATTTAAATACTTGTTCCTTTGACATGTCTTTGCTTCTATTTAGTGAGCAAGCTGCTTAGCCACTTAGTGTCTCAGGAAAGTGTGGCAGGCAGGTTAGGTGGGGTGGGGGCAGGAGACCACTGAGAACAGAGAAAAGAGCTAGAGAAAACTGGGGGAGAAGGCCCAGTCCTCCACCTGCATCATGACATCTTCCCGCCCAGGGCAGGGGCTTGTACTGCTTCTTCTTCTTCTTTTTTTTTTTTTTAGCAGTTTTTGGCCAGGGCCAGGTTTGAACCCACCATCTCCAATATATGGGGCCGGTGCCCTACTCCTTTGAGCCACAGGTGCTGCCCATTGTCCTGCTTCTTTTTAGCAGTATTCACCTGATTGAGTCTTGGCCTTTCCTTGCCAAGAAAAAAAAAAGGCATACTAGTGAAATTAAGGCAGAAATCTAATACTCATGAAGTGCCAATTACCCACAGATAGGAGGATAGTGTCTTAAAGTATATGATGTCAGAATTACAAAGGCTTTTAATAAATATGTATGCTTATGGGTCCAGGCAAAAGTGGAATAAAGTCTAGTTGCTGAATAATTCCACATGAAGATGTGAAATAGAGCCTGTCACAGCCCACCCATTATCAGATGTGGAGCTTGGGTGAAGTGTGGTTATCTAACATAATGACACGTGGCATGCAGCATTTATGAAATGGAGCAGATGTCCTTGCCAGCCCAGCAAGGGAAGGCCTTTAGTTAGAATCACAGCAAATTCTCAAGTTTTTGTTTAGCTTTCTATAGTTCAAGTTTGAGCCACTTTTCATAGGTGCTAATTAGTGTTCAGAGAGCCTGCCGAGGGCTAGTTAGGTACTCACTGGAATTAAAAGTTTTTCTTCCAAATGGCAAATGAACAAGATATTATAAGTGAAAAAAATTAAAAATCAGTTATCACTCACACTTAGCTTGCATTTAATTTTTCTTCTTATTCAAGCTTCTTTGGTGGAAGCAACAAGAAAAACAAATCCACCCTGCCCCAGATATTTTCCCCTCATGAAACCAAAGGCATTCTGACAAATCCTTTTCCATTAATTAAAATATATCTTGCATGATGGAAGGAGAATTTAATCCACAAACTCTGGGTTAATTTCCTCTTCAGATATCTGCATGTAATGTTTCTGAGAGCAGCTACCTCATCTGATCTCAATGATTTTTCTTCAGTGCTTTTTGACCAAGGGCCAGCAAACAAATATGAGAAGGAGAGCTGCTCAGATTTTCTTCACTTTTGCTGCAAAGGAACCTGTTGAGTTTGCAGAGAGGGAGGGGAGCTCCTCTGGGCATGGAGCAGTCTCTGGGCATACCAATGCACTTCCTCCTCAGAGCCTCCCTCCTGGGTTCCCTGCCTCCAGTATTTATTTCCTTTCAGTTAATCCTGCACAGAACTACCATGTAGATTTTTTTTATTAAGTGCAGGTCTTGCCATGCTCTTCTCTTGCCTTAAATAAAACTCTTTCTGTCCTCATCCTACTTTTTATGATGCTTTGGCCAAGCCCTCTGTTTCTTGTGTAGAAACAGGCCTGGGACCTTCATCCCCGGTGGCTTTGCTTGGACCTTCCACTATCCAAAAGCAGAGAGCATTGTCTTTGTCCTTCCCCAGATCTCAACACTCTCTGGACCTGCCCAGGCTTCTTGGTACTGTTGGGGAGGCAAAACTCTACTTCCACCCTCAGGGGGACTTTTGCCTGGGCCTGAAAATTACATTGACATTAAGCAAATAAATAGGAGGAAAGCATGCAAATTTATTTAATACAAATTTTACCTGACCCCAGGAGCTTTCATAAGGAAATGAAGATCTGAAGATGAAGTTGGAGTGAAATGTTTAAATACTGAATTGGAGAAAGAGTACTAAATTTTGAATATAGGACAAGGCAGAGAGGTTTGTGCCAGTATAGTTAATTTCTTGGAGAAGTGACTAGGGGGGATAGGGCTGGTCTAACCAGATTTGTTTGTACAGATTTCCCTTGGACTCAACTTTTCATCTTCAGTGATAAAAATGATACTTTCCTTCTGGTATAGAAAGAAGATCTTTCATATGGAGCTTTTATCTCCTTTTAAGTTTCCTTTTAAGAACTGAAAGAGATTCAGAGTAATCTTCTAGTACTTGCTTTTTTTTATGTGCCTTTAACTCAATATAGTCACTCTGCTAAAGTGACATTCTGGGGGCAGCACTATGGATTCCATTTCTTCTTCGTATTTGTGCTTCCAGTCAGAGGCTGGCAGGACACACCTGTAGTTGACATGTTGGGTTTATTATTGAGTCAGTGAGGGAGAATGTTCACCATGGAAAATAGTGGGGCATTTCAGTAAGAGGATATTAGATCAAACCTTTAATAGAGTTTGGGCTTTGGTTAAGTAATTTTGGAGAGGGTCTAAGGAAGTGGATGCTTGCTCTGCATTGAGAAGGCAAGAACAATTTTATGATTTGGTATCTTAAAAACTGTTACTGGCAGGAAGGACAGACTGGAGTGAGAATAAAGCCATGATTAGCCATGCAGCAGTCACTAACTTTAGCTAAGAGAGGGAGATGTTAAGTAGGTTGTCGGTAGTACTCTTCTTATTGTCTGGTGACCTTGCTGATGTTGGCGTTCTGTGAGACTCGGTATACATAACATAAGGACAATATGGTCTAGCTGTGTCAGAGCAGTTCTCAGGTGTCAGGGCCTACACTTTCTTTGGGGACCCTCCCCCTCTTGTTTTATACAACAGTCCTCTATGCAATGGCTTTTTTCTTCACCTAATTCTATGACCTCCCTGAGGCCAAGCCTCAGCCTGACCCATGTCTGTCCCTTGCAGTGCAGAATCTGAGGCTCTTCCTATTTAAAACTAGACACAATGGAATATCAAGTCAGAAAATTAGCAGAGTGTGGTGGCTTATGCCTGTAATTCCAGCACTCTGGGAGGCTTAGGTGGGAGCTTGAGCTCAGGAGTTCAAGACCAGCCTGAGCAACAGTAAGACCCATCTCTACTAAAAATAGAAAAGTTAAAAAACTTTTAAAAAAATAAAAATAAAAATAAAAAGTTAGCCAGGCTTTGTGGCTACTTGGGAGGCTGAGGCAGGAGGATCACTTGAGTCCAAGAGTTTGAGGTAACTATGAGCTAGGCTGATCCCACTGTGCTTTACCATGGTTGACAAACAGATCCTGTCTCAAAAAATAAAAATAAAAAAAAAAACCCAGAATCCAAACCAGAAAATGGCTGGGAAACACCTTTTAAAACTTTAAGAGATATAGGAGTGAGAACCTTGACTCTCTGAATTGCACATGGCTCCAGAAGTCCCATTATTGCTCCTCCCTATGTTGACATAGGCAGGGGATGGAGAAGAGGATATTTATCGCCATGGTTTCTCCCTGCCTGGCTGGAGCTTGCAGTGGCTGTGTTCCATGGATAGCTTCTCTCTATAGCTCTCTCCAGGTTTTAGTAAACACTCCTTCCACTGCCCTTGGATTTAACCCTGCACATATTCTGCAAACAGGTCTATTTCCAGTAGGTTTCTAATATGTATCAGTATGAATTGATACTATTCGGTTTTCATATTAAGTTAGAGCCACGGGTTCCACTTACACAGACCAATAGCAGTAAAGTGGATCAGCATCTCCTGGTTGGTAGTTTCCTGACATTTTCTTTGATTCTCTGACTCAGAGTGGGCTGGTTTATCTGGCCATCAATCTGAGTGGCTTCTTGTATCTTTTAGTGTTTTTCAAACTGTGCAGTCTATGGAATTGATTTAGAGGATCATGACCCAACATTAAAAAAAAAAAAAGAGCAGAAATTGTTAGAATACATTCCACAAAGTAAAGGTAAGTACTGTTTTATTAGACTTTGGCTTCAGCTGTGTGTTTGTATATGTGTGGGATCTGCATAGAGTTGCAACATATTATGTATTTCTTGCTGTGCCCTAGCCTGAAGATTCTGAAAGCCCCTGTTCCAAAGACAGCTGCAGAGGTCTCAGGAGACCTGAGTGAGTGTTGCAGCTCCAGCCTGCCCTGCACCCCTGCATTCACTGTGGGTCTCCAATGAGGGATGTATGCTGCAGGCTTCCCAGACACCTGGGACCAGGAAGCCTAAAGCTCATACTATGGCCTCTCCGTTCTGAGTGATACCTGGTTCCCCCATTCAGGGGAACCCAAGGCTGGACAGGGGACCCCAGTTTCCAAGGCCTGAGAAAATTCATTGAAGGAAAGCCCTGACCTTTTTCTCCAAGCTGGACAACTGCATTCATTCATTTGTCAATAATGCTCATTAACAGGCAGCGCCTATGGCTCAGTGAGTAGGGCACCAGCCCCATATACCAAGGGTGGCAGGTTCAAACCTGGTCCCAGCCAAAAAATAGCCGGGCGTTGTGGCAGGCACCTGTAATCCAGCTACTCGGGAGGCTGAGGCAAGAGAATCGCTTAAGCCCAGGAGTTGGAGGTTGCTGTGAGCTGCGATGCCATGGTACTCTACCAAGGGCAACAAAGTGAGACTCTGTCTGTACAAAAATAATAATAATAGTAATGCTCATTAACTGCAAGTCCTGGCCAAATGAAATTCTCAAGACCTTGTACACCTAGACAAAGGACCAACCCAGAAAGTTCTCTGCCAGAAGCTCTGGTGCTTTTTACTCCTTTTGTATTCCTCCTTTCTGTGTAATAAAATTCTATCTTACCATTGATCTATGGTCCGTGGGTTCACTCTTCAAATCCCCAAGACCAAAGACCAACCGAAGAAAGAACTTCTGGTAACATGAAGACTGCTCTTTGGTGAACACTGCTTCTGGAAGAGGTGAATTGGAAAGGAAAGTAATGGTCTGTCCTTTGGGTGACCCTGTGCTGATGGAGGCAAGTCAGGGTGGTGAGGAGAGGCAGGACCAGAACAGGAGTTCCCCTGTTCACTTAGCTCAGTAGGTGCTAGCTGCCTTGCTGATTCCTGGAATCCCCCAGAGGCACCTCAGGTTTTATGCATCCTTATATCCCAGCACCAGCAGAGGAGCTTGGAACGCAACATGCATCTTCTGAATACATAAATGACTCCAGTCCTGCTCCTGACCCTCTAGGGAGGCAGTATGGAAAAAGAATGGGCTTTGTAGTCAGAACCACGCACCCATCTGTCACTTTGGAATTTGTTCTTTAATCTCTCAGAGCTATAGCAAAATGCATTTTTTTTTGAGACAGTCTTACTTTGTCACTCTCCATAGAGTGCTGTGGTATCACAGCTCACAGCAACCTTAGTAGCTGGGACTAAGTCCCAACCGAGTACCTGGAACTATAGGCACCCACCACATAACACCCAACTATTTTTTTTCAGTGACAGAGTCTTGCTTAGGCTGGTCTCGAACCTGTGAACTCATGAAATCCACCTGCCTTGGCCTCCCAGAGTGCTAGGATTACAGGCGTGAGCCACCACGCCCAGACGTAAAATGCATATTTAATGAAGTCATCTCTTCAAACAGAGGACCTGACACATAATTGATGTCTTGGCAATGTGATTTTTCTTTTCTCCCTTAAACTCCTTTTCTTGCTTACACACCTGCTATAGTTTTACTACCATTTAAATAGTCTGTGATCTGCCTGCCTCCAAGGAGACCACTGCCTTGTATAGCGACTATTTCTAGTTTTGTGGTTAAAGCCTATCTCTTGGTAGTGTGCATTCATTGTTCCTGGTTGTATTCACCTTGGCTTCTTTTACTGGAGACTAAATAATTGGAAAGGAAGAAGAGTGAAGAGTGAAGCATATTTTTGTTTTGTTTTCTTTCAGGCCCTCATCTCTTGTTCAGATGAGCCCAGACTGTTGGTCCCTGTACCTCCCTGGGTCTATTCCTGTGCGTTTCCAAGCTCCCTCTCTGATCCTTAGTACTGATGGGCAGCAGAGACCTGGCCCCATCGCAGAGCAGAGACTTCTTGTTGTACTGTTGGAATCATTACACAGTCTGTTGGTGGTGATAATGTGAAATTTAGCTTTCTGAGAAATGTAGGATTTTCTTGAGGACAATAGTTAACAGCGACAATCTCTATGCTCATCTTTTTTTATTTTCCTGGGGGAGTGGGGGGAAAGTCATTAAATGTTTGGTGAGCACCAAGGGGGCTTCAGACTTGTAAAGGGTTTGAGGCAGTATAGTGAATAGTTTTTATGGGAATCAGTGAGTGACTGAATGGACCTGGAGCAGGTAAGAGGTGTTAGGTGAAACAAACAGGCTGAGTGCCCAGATATCTCTGGGCACTGTTTCCTAGTTCATCTTCCCCAAGGCACTCAGGGCTCAGGATAGAAACCAAGTCTGCATCTTCCCACCAAGAGGCCAGAATCAGATGTGGAACACAAGGCAGGGCACTGATGCTTGCTATTCCAGGGAAGGTCTGCAGATGCCACCCTGGCCCAGGGGCTGGGGAACTCAGTGACTCCTAGAAATGACAGAGGTGCTCTAGATCTGAAGTTCCATATCTCGTTTCCATCAAGTACCCCCCCATACCCTTTACACAAACCTACACCATTAGATGGGCAGTTCTTTAAGACCCAGACTCTGGTCTCCTGTGTTGGTCTTACTCTGAGCCTGGTAAGCAGCAATGGCCAATAAACATTTGTGAAGGACTGACCCAATGTACAAATGAGCAAGTGAAAGAAAATAGGTCTGCATGCTCCAGGTTGTGTTGGGGATCTGAGTCTTTCTGGATCCCATTGTCCGCACTGTGGTCATGCTGGGTTGGGCTATTCCCCCGGAAGGCTGAGCCCCTCCCAGAACAAACTCCATCAAGTTTGCACTCCACCACTTGTGCAAAAGGCTGAGGGAGTTCTTTTTGATGTCTCCCTTTCAGCCAAAAGGAATGTTACCTCCTGTAATGAAATAGCCTTAGTTATGTGGAAAGATCCTTGTGAAGATTCTTGGTCCATGTGGGGCAGGAATTGCAGGTGTGATTGAGAGCAGCAGGGACTTCTTCCAGAGAACCGTGGTGCAGCTTGTCCTTTGTGTATGGGAGGGATTGGGCACACCCAGTCTTGAGAGTTTTTTTTTTTCTCACTCCTCCTGTAAGCTAATCTCCAACTTGCTGTGCTCCATACTCTGGTTTCCCCCATCAGGCTCTAAGCTCCTTGCTAGCAGAGGCCACGTCTACATTTCCTCACAAGACCTGGCCAAGGCCTGCTAAACACGTGTCTCTCATGTGGATGGCGTCCAAGAATTCTGCAATTGTCAAATGAACAGTGTGTTTAAAGGCAAGCGGCATTTCAATTATTTTGGCTTTCTAGAAGAGTCAGAGATGGAAATCTTGGAGTCTTTTCCCATGTTTACCTTTTAAGAATGAGAAGAGAAGTTTGGCGCCTATAGCTCCAGTGGCTAAGGCGCCAGCCACGTACATCAGAGCTGGTGGGTTCAAATCCAGCCCAGGCCTGCCAAACAACAATGACAACTATAACCAAAAAATAGCCGGGATATGGCAGGTGCCTGTAGTCCCAGCTACTTGGGAGGCTGAGGCAAGAGGATCGCTTGACCCCAAGAATATGAGATTGCTGTGAGCAGAGACACCATGGCACTCCACCCAGGGCAACAGCTTGATTCTGTCTCAAAAAAAAAAAAAAAAAGAAAAAGAAAAAAAGAAGAAAGAGAAGAGAACACATAGTAGCATCTACTGACTACAAATCAAATATTATGTGCACAGTGATGGCAGGCTGTTTCTCATTTCTCCAAATGATCAATCCCATTGTGCTATGCCCATGTTAGATTATCTAGGGAAAACAGATGACAGATGTTATAATACTCAATAAGCTGAAATTGCATTAGGATGGAGACAGAAGGTGTTTGTTTATTTTTAAGTGAAGCGTGGCATTCAGGAATGACTCACTGGTGAGGAGGGAGGACACAGAGGGGAATGCTACATGGTTGCAGTAGGCTATGAATTAAAGCAAATGACGGCCCCCAAACAGAGATGAGTGGCCTCCAACTCCTGTTACCTAAAGGGAGACTCAAAAATTTGGTCACCACAGTAGCCATAGTAGCCTTTTATTCTCAAGCTTAAAAGAAAACTCCCAATGCCCAAATTGCACCCCAGGCCAGTGAAACCAAACTCTGTGGGGACAGAACAAGTGCAAGTGTCCCGTCCTGCGGGACACGGTTATTCGTGGGGCGAGGGGGACCCAGCCTGGAAAAGAATAGGCGAGAAAGAGGAAGCGAGACCAAGCAGATTCCTTGTCAAGGTCTGTTTAATGGAGGTAATAGGTCAGTTTTTAAAGGACTCAGAGAAGACAAGGGGTGGGGCAGAGGAATGCGGGAGTTAGAGCTTGAGCTGAAGCTTGCATCAATCTCCTGCTGGGAATGTAAACGATGTATCTGAAACATTTTATGGCTTCTCTGGGAAGAACAGCTCCTTGTCTGATAAGGGAAAAGCAGCTCCTTATCTGATAAAAGTTAGCACACTCTCGGGGGTGGGGATGGGCGGCCATCTGGCGTCATTTGGCTCCTGACATCTCCCCCTCTATTCTTTAATTAAGCTTGGCTAGTAAATACGGGTGGAAGGCCTGTCTTAGGCTATGTGATGGGCATCCACATCTAGTGCCGTAGTTTTAAAAGAAAATGGGCAAGGTCTCTGTCTTAGGCTATGTAGGTGGCTTCCACTCCTGGTATCCTTCTTTTTGAAGGGCTCAGGTTGTGGACCTACAATAATCTCGTCATGGAGTTTCCTTGCAGCCAGGGAATGGCATGCCTCTAGCTTGTGGCATCACAATAATCCCGTCATTGGCGTCTCCACAGCCTGCAAAGCCAAGAAGGTCTTGCCTCCGGGGCAAGAAGAGTAAAATTAAGAGCTGTAGAGGGGGCTTCAAGGGGAGTACTAAATTCTTCAGGACCTATATCCTGGGTTGTGAGGCGATGGTAGTGAACCTCGACTGTTTTTTTAAGAGCTGTATTGACTTGGCTTTTGATAAGATTTGTGATTTTTCTGAAAATCCAAGGTCCAAAAGAGAGGATTAAAAGGAAACTAACTAGGGGTCTAAGGAGAGGGAGGAGATAGGGAAGGACACCATTCCACATATTTCATAAAGGGTTTTCAAAAAGTTCTCTGCGCCTTTGTTCTAATTCTGTTTGATGTTTTTTGATTCTGTCCCTTACAATGCCTGATTTATTAGCATAAAAACAACATTTTTCTTGGAGGGTGAGACAAATTCCTCCTTTATCTGCAGTTAGTAGGTCTAATCCTCGACGATTTTGGAGAACTACTTCAGCCAGGGAATCAACTTGGTCTTGAATGTCTTTTAGAGATTCATACATGACATTTAAGTCTGAGATTAATTGTTGAGATAATTTTTGATAGGAATCTACTGCAATTCCTACTCCTGCTGAC
>NW_003852726.1:280947-282463 GCF_000181295.1 Otolemur garnettii
AATAAAAAACACCCACCATGCATGCTGTGGGCTCCCTTTGTAGGGAGCCCTTCTGACCCTGCTGCCCATCTCTGCCCCAAATCTGGGAAAGTCCTGATGTGATGCTCTTTGTTTATCAGTCAGAGAAGAGAAAAGGTCCACAGATTAGACACCTCTGGAATGAGGGCTCCATTTGGAAAGAGGTAAAATGTATTATTTGGTGTCAGTGAGAAAGCAGGAGAAGTAGATGTAGGCACTGAAGTTCGGCACTTTCTGCTGGACATGTGGCAGAGCAAGTAACGACCTCTGGAACGCAGATTCATTTAGAAATGCCACCGTGGGCAGGACGCAGACTCCAAATTCCACTCACTCAAGCATTCACTACCTTTTTAATGCTTCTCATTAAAATTACCAGTTTAAAATTATGGTCTTCTGTCAAGTACACCTAAGAAATGACCTTTCTACATTTGAAATCCTGTAAAAATTAAGTTTTGCAAGGCTGTGGGCTGTACTCTTGGGACAGATTTTTTAAAAAGAAATACTGGATATTGCTTGCAACCTTCTCTAATTGCCTAAATTAATAATGGCATTTTTTCTTTGGCTCCTGTAAGGGACAAATGAATTTGAATCTTTCTCAAAAGACCTGAGTCTTCAGCTCTCTCTTTCTGATTGCATTTTTTCATTCATTATAGATTTTGGAATTATCTGTAAGGTCACTTCTTCTATGTACCCCAACCTCCCTCAACCCTATCCTTTCCTTCTAGCCTCTAGTTCCAAAGGTTTTGCTGGGAAAAGAAAATATAATGAAAGTTCCTGGGCTTTTCTAAATTCATATTGGCCACAAATCCCCACAGACCAGATGTTCATTTTGATTTTATTACAGAAAAAAAAAAATTTCCTTAGGGAAATTACAGAGAGGCAAACAGAAATACAAGCACTTTATTTATTAAGTGCTTGTATTTCTGTTTGTCTGAAAAGTTCTATATACTTTTCTTTTGCTTTTTTTTTTCTTGGCCAGGGTTGGGTTTGAATCTGCCACCTCTGGTAATTGAGGCCAACACTTACTCCTTTGAGCCATAGGCACAGCCCAGTACTATATACTTTTCAAAAAATATCTGGCTTTTTTTTTTTTTTTTTTTTGAGACAGAGTCTCACTCTACCCTTGGTAGAGTGCTATGGTATCACAGCTCACAGCAATATCAAACTCTTGGGCTCAAGTGATTCTCTTGCCTCAGCCTCCTGAGTAGCTGGGACCACAGGCACCCGCCACAACATCTGGCCATCCTTTTTGTGGGTGTTGTAGTTCTCATCGTTGTTTAGCAGGCCCAAACCGGACTTGAACCTGCCACCTTCAGTGTATGTGGCTGGTGCCCTACTTACTGAGCTACAGGCATCTTCCCCCTTTTTTAATGTGTATGTTATGACCAACAGGACCTTAACTAACACACACACAAACATTGCCTTTAAAAAACCCCAACAGTGGCTCGGCACCTGTGGCTCAAGTGGCTAAGGCGCCAGTCGCATACACCTAAGGTGG
>NW_003852726.1:283065-312869 GCF_000181295.1 Otolemur garnettii
AAAGAAATTGATTTGTACCACTTAATGAGCAATTTCATTTTTTTAATATAGAAATAACTGGTCCTGTAGATAGTCTTTTTATTCGAGAACATTAAAACCAAGAAATCTTTCAAATGATCATTATACAATGAATGCCCTGAGGCTTTGAAAAACATTTGTTTTTGTTTTTGTTCCCCCGCCCCCCCCCGGAAGAATTTTGACTTCCTTTATTTATTTTTTTAGAGACAGAATCTCACTTTATTGCCCTTGGTAGAGTGCCATGGCATCACAGCTCACAGCAACCTCCACCTCCTGGGTTTAGGCGATTCTCTTGCCTTAGCCTCCCAAGTAGCTGGGACTACAGGCGCCCACCACAACGCCCGGCTAAAAACATTTATTTTGAAATTATAGTGAGCATAAAATGATTCACCAATGCAAAAACAAAAGAGAGAGAAAAAGAAATTAAACACTAAGTGCCATAAAATTTTCCCAGTTGAAAATAATTGGACAGATTTTTTTCCTTTTCTAAAGTAATAGTATCTAAAGAGACTTAATAATCTTACTGATTATGGATATGGAGCTTAAATATGTTTTTTATCTTAAATTTGATGTTAGAGTAACAAGATTTTAGAAAATGATACAATGTGATTTGAAGAAAGGTAGTTTCATTAATGTTTTAACATACCAAACTAAATACCTAAAATTCTCTAAAAATTGGCAGTAGTTTCTGAATTTAAGTGTTGGGTTGGTGGGAAAGAATATTTAGAGTAGGCCACACTTGTTAGAGATTTTTCCTGTGCATTTTCTACATTTCCCAGTCTCTTTGCAATCAGGGAGGCTGTATGACTAGTTCTGACCAATGGGCTACAAGCAGAAATTCTGAAACATTTAGGAAGTGATCAGCACTTTCTTGCTGTAGTGAACTGGAAGCCAACTTTGATACAGTGGCACTGCAAGCAAAAGGTTCCTGGATCACTGAGTCACAGCATGGAGGACTATGACTCTGCAGAACTATCTGACCAGCATCACAACTTACCTTAGCAAGAAATCAACTCTTAGATTTTAAAGCTGATGAGATTTCAGGGTTGATTTGTTACTGTGAAATAGTCAAGGCTATTCATAATCTCATCATAGGGTTGCTGAGAGAAGCTGATGGAGCCTAAAGTCCTATTTGCAGCTATTCAGCCTGCCTGAAAAGTACGATATACTTTTCAAAAAGTTTTGTAGTTTTCTATTGTAAAGGAGGAATTGCTCTTTCCTAAGGAAAGCTGAACCTGCACAGTCATGAAAAATTTACACTTAATGATTCCTATGAACAGTCCAAATGGTTAATTTAGGAGAACCAGTCCAGAACATATTTCTTTTAATGGCAGATTTTCCTATTTCCACAGGTCTTAAATAAGGCATTTATTCAGTTTGTGGCAGGCACCCTACACCCCTTTGGTATAGGTTGCCTTTGACACTGAAGAACATCCTTTAGGGGACATTAGTGGATTTCCAGCAAGAGGCCCTGGTCTCTTGGTCATTGCCCATACTATCCCTCACTTGAACTGCCTCTGAGGCTATCATAGTTTCAGAGGCCAGGAAACAGTGATGAGATTCTAGGGCATTGCAGTGATCTGCCATCTTGGAGACACTGTGTGTGTGCGTGTTCTAGCTGATAGCCCTTTCCACCAAAATCTTTCTCAAAATTAACATTTGTTTCCATGTCTAAATAATTTTGTTTTTCTGTCCCAGTGAGAAACAGAAAATCTGGCTGACTTACCCCTGGGCAGCCGAAAATAATGAACTTGCCTTCCCAGCCCAGGGCTGTGGCTCATGCCTATAATCCTAGCACTCTGGGAGGCTGACAGGAGGATTACTTGAGCTCAGAACTTTGAGACCAGCTTGAGCAAGAGACCAGAAGATCCTGTCTCTACTAAAAATGGAAAAACTAACCAGGTGTTATGGCAGGCACCTGTAGTCCTAGCTTCTCAGGAGGCTGAGGCAGAAGGATTGCTTGAGCCTAAGAGTTTGAGGTTGCTGTGAGCTACAATGCCACATCCCTCTCTCTACCCAGGGTGAAGTGAAGAGGTTAATGTAACTTCATTTGGGAATGAAGAGGTTAATGTAACCCCATCTTGCAACTCACTCCCCAACCCCCCACTTCTGGGCAAGGTCTCCCAGGTGGAATCAGTCTATCAGAAGAAGACGCTCCCTCCCCTGCATTTCTGGGCAGCCAGTCTGAAGGGGACCAGCTTCCCCTCCCTTGGCTCCCATCGGCAAGGTCAGTCAGCCTAAAGGGAGCCAGTCTATCAGAAACAACCAAGCAGCCCCTCCTTCAAGAAGCCCTCCTCTAAAAAAGTCCCTAACCAAAGACAGCTTAGCCAATAGCAACCCCACCCTACAAAACACCTGACTGTAATTCCTCTATACGCTTTAAAAACCTCCCCTCGCTTCACTTGAGGGGGGGGTCGCCCTTCCCCCAGCAACTCTGCAGGGTAGAGTGACCCAGGCATATACTTGTAAATAAGTAAAGCACCTTTTTGTTCTTGCACGTGTGTGGTGGTCTCTCGGCTATAATGTCCCAACAGAAGGAGTGAGACTCTCTTAGTATTCAAATGGGTTTTGTCCTAATCCTGTGCCAGTATGTACCCTTGTCAACCTTCCCTCCAGGTGACAGACTTCTAAGGGAGCCTGACCACAGTCATTAGTAACTGTGATAAAAATTAAAGTTTAGATTCTTTAAAGTGTTTTAAAATTTTATTACCAGGCTAAACCCTTAATTTAATATGTGGCCATATTAACATAGATATAAAGTTTTCTAGAAAAAGAGCATTCCAAAAGGTAAATCAGTTGTTAGAACTATAAATTATATGGTTTTTCAGTTTCTTGCCTTGTACTTAGTAGCCAAACCTAGAAAAATTTAGTAAGCAATGTATTACAGTGAAAAGCCTCGAGTCTGAATGATGTAGGTTCAAATCCAGGCTGCCCCATTTACTGTGTGATCTTGGCCAAATTACTGAACCTCTTTGAGCCTCCACTCCTTTACTATAGAAAAAGGCTAATGAGAGAGCGTTCTTCAGAGAGATGTCATTTGGAGATCATCTTTATAATGTACTCAGAACTATACCTTGAATATGTGTGTTGATAGCTGCCTTTATCACCATTATTATGTTTGAAAGAAAGAACGAGTTAGAATGGTTAGTTGTGATGAGAAAAATAAGAAAGCGAAAAGTCTTCAGCTCAATTCATCTTTTATTATTCCTTCATGTTCTAATTGCAATATTGGAGGCAAAAACTTGCAGAGACCCCATCTTTGCTGTGTTTGTTGTTTGTGTGCACTCTGGCACACATGAAAGATGTGGCAGTGGCAGCAGAGATGTCACCTTTCTGATCAGCGTCTGCAGCTGCTGCAGGTGTAACAGGCTGTGATTGATTATCCACTCAGCAGCTCCTGGGCAGGAAGGGGGTGTGGCAAATAAGATATAGTTGTCTTCCCTGTATTTAGATGAGGGGGTTGAGGTTACGCCAGCAAGGCTAGGTGCCATATAGGTTGCTGTCTCAGAGAGGAAAGGAGGAGGGACTGGACTTTCCTTGTTAGTTGCAGTGCTTGCCACTCTGAAGGGGCAGCTAAGGTGAGAGCTGCACCTGACAAGAAACCCTGCAAACCTCCTCATGTGTGGTCCTTTGGGGTGTGTGGAGTGGGCTGGTAACCTCATTGTGGGGGCTCTGCTAGGACCAGTGCTGGGGAGCATGGCAGCCGGGTATATTCACAGAGCCCACCGGCTCCTGCTGTATTGAAATGCTGGAATGCAAGTATTGGAAACTAGAGGCAAAGTAAATTGTAAGGGCTTCCCTGGGTGCCCTTGTGATGGCAGGAAATGGTAAAGTCAGACCAGGGAATCTTGTTTGCTCCATAGAGGAGTAAACAAGCCAATTGTGCCTCTTTTCATGTGCTAAACTGTTTCTCCACAGACATAAATGACATGCTGGGGATACATTTACAGCTTGGCTTCTGTCAGCAGGGAGGAAAAACACAGTCAGGCCCTTTATTAATCATGTGGTGGTTAGCCAAGTGGTATGTGGAGTACAGTATTTCCAATGCTGCTCATACTGTGTGGGAGGTCCCGGCTGTGCAGAGGTGCTCCCTTCTGGACCTTCAGACATGGAGATGTAGTTATTGGAAAATTACCTGACTCAATACAATATCTCATAACAAATATTAAGAGCATGGAGTATAAATGCTCACATTTGTGTAGCATGCTGCTGCTTTTTATTTTTCCTCCAGTATATGGGTATATGTGGTCAGCGCCCTACGCCTTTGAGCCACAGGTGCTGCCCTGCTTTTTTTTTTTTTTAGACAGTCTCACTCTGTCACCCTGAGTAGAGTACTATGGCATCATAGCTCACAGCAACCCCACGTAGCTGGGATTACAGGTGCCCCCCATAATACTCAGCTAGTTTTTCTATTTTTAGTAGAGATGGGGTCTGTCTTGCTGAGGCTGGTCTTGAACCCCTGAGCTCAAAGGATCCTTCTGCCTCAGCCTCCCAGAATGTTGGGATTACAGACGTGAGCCACGATGACTGGCCATGGGCTTCATTTTTAAAGGAGCTTTTACTTTCAGTGTCTGAGGATTTTCACACACACTTATAAGGGGCTGCACACAGGTGTTGCTGCCAGTCTTTCAGATGTCAAAAGAATTTTGTAGAGTATTGAACTTGTGCTTCAATTGTGCAATCCACAATTTAATTACTGTCCTGTTCCTTGGTTTCCACATCTGTAAAGGTCAGGGGTTGAACTCTCGACATTTCTGGCAGGTAATTCTTTGTCGTCATGGGCTGTCCTTTGAATTGCAGGATGTTTAGCAGTGCTGCCAGCCTCTCTGCAATAAATTCCAGCAATAGCCTCCACCATCAGTGACAACCCAGAATTTGTGCAGATGTTACCAGATACCCCTGGGCATGTAGTTCTCTGGTCTGGATAATGGCATATTAATGTAGTGGATCATAATGATCTGGATTTTTTTTTTTTTTGAGACAGACTCATTATGTCGCCCTCGGTAGAGTACTGTGACGTCACAGCTCAAGCAACCTTAAACTCTTGGGCTTACTGAGGGCAACAAAGTGAGACTGTGTCTAAAAGAAAAAAGAAAAAATGATGGGAGTTTGCTTTTTGCTATTCCAGTAGCATGTCCTTCTTATGTGTTCACCTCATTTCATCCCACCCCAGTCAGTATAGTTTCAACAAGCAGCGATGCAGAAACCTCTGTGCAGTCCGATTTTACAGTAGGCAGGCAGCATTTACAGCTTTGACTTTCAACTGACTATGGGAGGAGGTAACCAGCCTCCCAGTTGTAACCAACACCTGCTCCAACTGTGTTCTGAGTGGTGGCGGGAGTGGCAGCTGCGTCAAAAGCAGTAGCGGATTCCAGGCCTCCAGTAAATGAGTGCGTTTTCTCTCAGCTCAGAGTAATAGCAGTGACACCTCTGCTTCCTCTCCACCTGGAGAAACTCAAGGCTTTTCATTCTGAAACCCCTCAGATTATTGGCATTTCTTTTAGTGAAGATATCAAATTAGTGACTGGAAAGGAAGACAGAAGATAGATATTGGTGTCATGAAAAGATAGGTTTAAACCACTTCCACCAAACCTTTCCTAAGTGCAAAGTATTTGAGTTGAGAAAACGATTGATTTGCAGTTGAATAGAATCTGTATTTAGACAATATTTGTGGTCACAAATGTGCTTAGAGGAAGATTGGAGAAAGGACACAGTTTGTGTAGTAGTGATTTCTACCCAGGATGTGTCTTGCTATTGTGGGAAATGATTTTTGATTCTGGCCAAATCTCTATTTGCACTTGCTCTGATGCTTTGCCAGGTAGCTGCAGGCAGTGCTGGGGTGGACCTGGGGGTTGGGCTGACCTCTGAGAATCATGTGTAAAAGGCTTTGGCTTGCACAGAAGTGAGCGAGCCAGGTTCACAGCTGTTCTGTATAATAACAACTCCAGGGTTCATGCTTCTGAGTCTTCGCAAACCTGAGTGCTAAGAGGAAAATGAACACAAGAAATAGCTTCAGATGCTCGGGGAACTTGTTGCTATCATCCTGAATAGCTTTGTTTGATTTAGACCCTGCTTTTACTCTCCCTATGTTTATATGGAACTAAAAAGAGCTCTGCAGAGGGCCAGATGTGCTGCAGGTCCCTAAGCAGGTTTTTGGGCTGGGCAAGGCAAAGGCTTGTGTCTGGGAGATGAAATGTGTGTGTTTCTAAGGCAGCTCAGCTGAGCAGTGGGCTTGGTGACAGGGTTGGGCAATACCATTGCTGTTTCCATTGGACAGAGATGGTCCCAGAATTTATACTACATGTGTCCCTGAACCTCAAAGTAAGAGCTGGGATTAAAGGTATTTGAGAAATAAGGTGGAAGCTTGGTTTGTGGATCCAGTCTCTGATTCAGACATTTCAAATTGCTCCATGCACAGACATTGCAATACTCAAAGCAGAGCAGGGAAAGTGAAAGATGCCATCTTCGGTCTTGAGCCTGTTTTCTGGCTGTCATGACTTCCACGGGGCCACCATGAGTTGATAAAGGTTTTGTCAAGTTTAAAGACATCCTAACTCTGAGAGACTTTCTGTGCTTCTTTCTTTTGTAGGAAAGTTCAGTTTTTTATCTTGTGAAAAAAGGCAGAGCACTGTTGCCTAATGGGTCTCACAGAGAAGCAGTGTTGCAGAGCTTTAGATCCATAATTGAAATTATATATGTAAATAAAGGAGTCCACAGCTCTCTTAGGCATGTGGCAAGTTTCTTTATTTTCTCCTGGCTTAAATAGCCAGCTCTCACATGCACACTGTACATCAATGACCTCATTAATAGTCATTACAATCCCTCTGCATGTGCGCACTATACATTATTATTCATTACAATCCATAATCCATCTCATGAATAAACATTTGTGACTACCTCATGAACATATCCTCTCTAGTAATCTACAGATTAACTGATACTACTTTATCTAACATTTAACATAATTTAATGGAGAACATGTTGTTAGCCATTACTTCTTTTGTTCTTATCTGATGAAGCCTGGGGCTCTGAAGGAGACAGATAGATTGAATACCTGCCCTAGTGGCCTCACTGTTTGGAGGTAGTTACTTTCTTTAAATAAGGTATAGTTAGGAAATTCCTAAGACATACCAAAAACTTGTTTGCAAGCCTCCTCTCCCATGTAGGGCCTTAGGTTGGGGAGTTTTATGCCCACAACCAACCTGGCCATATGAGATTCTGCCTCAGTTTTTCACAAGTATGCCTGCACAAAGTCTTTTCACTGCTCTCTCTCAAACAGCTCTTATGGCCAGAGACATATAGGCCTTTCGCCTATAGAGCACAGAGGTCCATGAGCCTGGGTGCTCCCTCCCATGATTTCCACCTTCTCTGCGGATGTGCCTCTCACCTGTGCTCACCTGTGAACACTAACAGCTCAGCCTCGGAGCTTTTTTTCCTTTTTAGCTAGAAATGTCTTAACATTCTGTTAGAGCCTTTCTGTGTCATGGGTTCCTGTTTTCCATCCACCCACCCCCCCCACCCCACCGCCAGGTCTCCTGCTTGCCATGGCAAGGAAACTCCAATACCCAAAGGCCCTGGCCAGTACCAAAAAAGAGAGCAGTAAGGGGCAACGGGCAGTGGGGCTTGGTGCTGTCTGGTGAGCCACACACACTGCCTAAGTGGAACAGCTCCATCTCAGTTTTGCCACCTGGGAATATATATGCCTAGTTTTGCAAGAAATTCATATTTTAGTCAAAACCTTCCAGTTACCCATAAAATCAATCCAACATAGTGATAAATGCTCAATGAGCCAAAGAAAATGTGATTGTCAGGTGGGCAATTTTTGATTTCTGCTTTGGAAATTGGAGCAATCAAAGGGTGTTTTAGGAAGGAGTGCCAGAATTCAAATGGCCATGGACAAGACGAAGCCATGAACAGGTGACGGGTTATGTACGGCTTCTGCACCATTCCAGGAAAGAGATGATGAGTGCCAGAAAATGGTGGCTCATGCCTGTAATCCTAGCACTCTGGGAGGCGGAGGCAGGTGGATTGCTTGAGGTCAGGAGTCTGAGGCCAGCCTGAGCAAGAATGAGACCCCCAGCTCTAAAAAATAGCCAGGGGTTTGGCAGGCACCTGATAGTCCAAGCTACTTGGCAGGCTGAGGCAAGAGGATTGCTTGAGCCCAGGGGTTAGAGGTTGCTGAGAGCGGTTATGCCACAGCACTCTACTCAGGGTGACAAAGTGAAGAAAATAAAAAAAGAAATATTTCAGAAATAGCATCCTCAGTCCTGTCAAAGATGAACAAAGCTGAACACTAAAGTGGTTGTGACAGATTTTAATCAGTAATAACTATTGCAACAGGGAAAAGATCCAGCATGAACTCAACATTGATTTGTCAGGAGGTGACAGAGCATATTGAGAGGAGAATGGTGGGCTAGGGAGGGGGTACACTGGGGTTAGTGGGGTTAGGGGAGCAGATAACCTCAGAGAGTGGGAGGAGAGCTAGTCCACAGGAAGCCCATCTGAGTTTGCTAACGGGTACCTGTCCAACTTAGACTCCCACCCTGTCCTCGGGTGTTGGCTGGAAGATACAACACCAGTTCTTCCAGGCAGGTGCAGGAAGAGGTCTAGAGTCATCCTAAGGGTATGGCTTAAGCAGTTAGAAATCATGTTAGTGTTTTATTCAAGTCATGTTAGTGTCTTGTTCAAGCCAAAGTTGAAATCTAATTGAGAAAGAGCTCAGAGGAGCCTGGCTAGAATTTGGCCAATGAGAGAATTTTTTCCATTCCTTAAAAACTTTTGGGTATTGGGAGGAAGGACAAAGAGGGCTAAGTTGAGAGTGATCCTCATGTATGGTTCCATGTGGAACTTTGGCTGGTGGTTTCTCCTGCAGCCAGGCCTGCTAATATCCTCTTCCTCAGGCCTAACTCCTCATGTTCTTACCTAGTTTCCATAATGTGTTGCTGTCATTCTGGAGGCGGCCACCAAGTCCAGGTTCATTTTGCAAAGACAAGAAAATGTCTAACTATAACCGAGAGCAGTAGTTTCAGGATGATGGATCTGTGATACTAGAGGAAGCAAACCTATTATTTTCACAGGGTTTTTTGGGGGGTTTTTTGGCCAGGGCTGGGTTCAAACCTACCACCTCTGGTATATGGGGCCAACGCTCTACTCCTTGAGCCATAGGTGCCACCTGCCAATCTGTTATTTTCCATGGTGCACAAAACACTGTCACAGCTAGGATTCACAATGATCCCTCAGTTTCCTAAACGGCCTTATTGCTGCTTTTTCGATTGAGACCCAATAACTTGTCATATATTGATAAAAGGGATGACTCTGAAACAGGTACATAAATGAAAGTTGTCTTTTGTTCCATGCTTTTACATGAATGTGTTCATTATTTTTGTTATTAGGGACAGTGACAGAGGGATGGAGAATTGCCAAGTGGATTTTGACAAAGTGCTGGCATTTGTAGTGGAAACTTCACACATATCAGATATAATCTTTCACCCCTTAACTTTACAGTTAGCACTAAGAGACTGATGTCAGATTTCTTGGGCAAATAGTCCCCATCACAGAGGCTGATGGAGGGCATGGAGGACCCACTATTCTGTTGTAGCAGTTACATGTTGGCATTGATAGATAATCAGATCTGGTGTTCAATGAAGTTTTGTTTGAATGTACAGTTGGCTCACTCACTAATTTTTTTTTTTTTTCATCATTGCTCACAGCAACTTCAAACTCCTGGGCTTGAATAATCCTCTTGCCTTAGCTTCCCAAGTAGCTGGGACTATAGCACAATACCCAGCTAATTTTTCTATTTTCAGTAGAGATGAGGTCTTGCTCTTGCTCAGGCTGGTCTCCAACTCCTGTGCTCAAGGGATCCCTCTTACCTTGCCCTCCCAGAATGTTGGGATTACAGGTGTGAGCCACCACATCCAGCCTCACACACTAATTTTTTAAATAAAATAATGATTGGCCAACATTTAAAAATAGGGAGATTTCAGGGAAAAATCCAGATTTAAAAAAAAAATGTTGGAAGCTCTGACACCAGTGGATATGTGTTCCCAGACATCTATTAAGGAATAACTGCGTCACACCCGGCTGTTTGTCACATACCCTCCCATGTTTCCCTTTGTCATTGAAAGTGAGTGTTAGTGCCATTTGTCATTATGTTTTTTTCTGGTTTTCTTTTTATAGTACTATTAGGGAACCAATGAAAAGATTTCTGGTATGTATCTCTATAAATAGTCCTAAAATATAACAGGGCAAGAGGGTCATGTTTTTAAAGAATTTTTTTTTATTTTATTTTTTATTAAATCATAAACATGGCTCGGTGCCTGTGGCTCAAGTGGCTAAGGCGCCAATCACATACACCTAAGGTGGCAGGTTCAAATCCAGCCCAGGTCCGCCAAACAACAATGATGGCTGCAACCAAAAAAAAAGAAAAAAAATAGCTAGGCATTGTGGGTGCCTGTGGCATTTGGGAGGTGGAGGCAGGAGACTCACTTGAGCCCAGGAGTTAGAGGTTGCTGTGAGTTGTGATGCCACAGCACTCTACCCAGGGGGACAGCTTGAGGCTCTGTCTCAAAAAAAATAAAAATAAAAAAATCATAAACACATAGATCAAGCATACATTAATGCATTAATGGGGTACAATGTGCTTATTTCGTATAGAATTTGGAATGCTTACATCAAACTAGTTAATATATCCCTCACCTCATTTACTTAATTATTGTGTTAAGACATTGATACTCTATACCTAATAGATCCAACATGTACCCATGCAATATGCACCATAGGTATGGTCCCACCATTCCCCCTCCCTCCATCTGACATCCCCCATTCCCTCCCAACTCCCCCTCCTCTCTCTTTCATCCTGGGCCTTAGTTGTGATCTATCCTTCATATGAAAGTGTGAGTGTGAGTAATTCACAATTACATAAAAGAAAACACTGGTTGTAAATTGGTTTCATAATAGTACTGAGTACATTGGATAATTTTTCTTCCATTCTTGAGATACTTTACTAAGTAGGATATGTTCCAGCTCCCTCCATGTAAACATAAAAGAGGTAAAGTCTCCATCTTTTTTAAGGCTGCATAATATTCCATGGTATACATATACCAAAATTTATTAAACCATTCATGGGTCGATGGGCACTTGGGCTTCTTCCATGACTTGGTTGTTATTAACTGAGCTGCAATGAACAATCTGGTGCAAATATCTTTATAATAAAATTATTTTTGATCTTTTGGATATACACCTAGTAGAGGAATTATAGGCTCAAATGGCAGGTCTACTTTTAGATTCCTGAGTATTCTCCAAACTTCTTTCCAGAATGAACATGTTAGCTTGCATTCCCATCAGCAGTGCAGAAGTGTTGCCTTTTCTCCACATCCATGCCAACATCTGTATTTTGGGAATTTTGTTATGTGGGCCACTCTTACTGAAGTTAGATGATATCTCAAAGTGGTTTTGATTTGCATTTCTCTGATGATTAAAGATGATGAGTATTTCCTCATGTGTCTGTAGGCCATGCACCTGTCTTCTTTTCTTTTTAAAGAAAATCAAGAGAGAGTGTGTATCTATAAGGAGGTGAGGCTGGAGCTGGCCTGCTGTCTGCACTGATGGCCCCCTGGGAAGAGTTAGTTAGAATTTGGAGTCCATGCTTTCTAGTTACATGTGGCTGTGTGTGAATGAAACTCCAGAATGAGTTGGTACAGTAGGAAATAAACTTGGTCCATTTATTGAGTGGCGTGTATTTCAGTTTACCAAGTATTTATTTCATGCCTGCTAGTCGCTCAAGCCAGTTTCTGAACCCATTTCTGCAATGTGAAACAGGAATATTACAATTACCTAAAAGAAAGTGCTGAGGTAAGATGTCTCAGCCAAATGTCTGGGCCAGATGGAGAGCTCAGGAAGGGAACCCGTTTGGCTGGAAAATTCAGGAAGGCTCTTAAAGGGTTGGGGCTTAAGGAGAGAGAGCAGGGCCAGAGGCTTGCTTCCTCCCCAAGAGGCCCTGTGCCTCAGTCTCTTTTTGTGTGTGGGGGGTGTCACCTTTGAGCCAACTGCTCACAAATGGGCTCCTCAGTCCAGAGTCCCAGCAATACCTTTTACAAGGCCTTGATTTTGGAATCCACTGGCCATGGAGGAGGCAGATCTGGGAAGCATGACAGAGTAGGGTAAGGCAGTGATGATGGGAGGAGCTTCTGTGATGAACACTTGGGCACCCGCCACTTCCCCAGGTCTGCAGAGCTCTCTGAAGGCCTCCATTATTTGTAAAAAAAATTTTTTGTAGATTTAAGGACTTCAGATTATGCTTTTTAAAGGACCATTTGATGAAACTGGTTTCTGCCTCAGACTTTATTCATGAAGCCTCCAATGTGGTCAGTTGGATTTGTAGAATCTTTCTGCCTATTCTTCTTGAAATTGTACCCCCATGAAGTAGACTCACAGACACAAGAGCCTCAACAACAAAAATGCTGAGGAGGCCTGGGCATCCCAAGCACAGCACACCTGGTCTGCACACAAGGACCGGATCATCTCCCCTCTTGTGGAGTCACCCTGAAGTCCCCTGTTGCTTGCACACTGGACTTTGAGCTCTAAGGCTCAAGTCTGACTCAGGAAGACAAGGCTTGATCAACCTACATATAGGAATGACAGGAGCCAGCAGCAGCTCTTACTGGTCTCCATTCAGTTTGGGCTTTGCTTCAAGTCTCCCCATCTATTTGCTCCTGAGAATCAGGGAGGCAGTTACTGGGAGCTGAGAGGCTAGGCAAGGGCTCAGGTACCACAAGTGCTGGGATGGATGTGGCTTTGTTGGTAACCAGCTGTGGGCTGACCCTGGCCCCTCTCTGCCCTTGTTTCATCATCTGTGAAAGAGATGCAAACAATTGCCAGCTGGCCATGTCACCATGATATCAGGAGGGGTCAAGAAAAGAACCTTTCAAATGGCTTGAGAAGTAGCAAACATATTGCATTCATGGGCTGGTGATCCCAAGCACAATACTGAAGGTAAAGACTCTGTTTTTCGCATGATGAGGAGACACCAGAGATGGCTTTGTACTCAGAGGAGGAGACCAACATGGAAAGTTTCCACATGTGATGCCCATCTGGCCATTTCCCTTGTGTCTTTCCAAAGCTTTTAGGCCTCCCTGTGCCCATCAGCATAGCTCTGGCCACCAGCATGGGCTGAGAGCCAACACCTGGAAACTACATGGCTGAAGGGGACAGAAGACAGCAGGTGGTGAGGCATTTTTGATCTTGATCTGTTGGGAAGGGCTGCTTTCCTGCTGTCTCCACACTCTGCCCAGCCCTCCATGAAAAGCATATGGGGTGAGCAATCTCTGGTAGCACTGTGTATGCTGTGTCTTGGGAGGATGGCTTGGGCCGTGCTGCAGTGGAGGGTCAAGAAGTCATTGAGGGTCAGTGGAGGGTCAGTGAGCAGCTGAGGTTCCTAATGCATTATTAAAGGTCAGCTCTCATCTCCAGTGACTTCACTATCTCCAACCAACCTGTGTTTGTAGCACTTCCCTCCTGCATAGGCCTTGGCAGGGACATTTCTGCTGTGCTCAATGATTCCTGCCTGGCTCACAGCCCACATCGTTCCATTCTCTCTCTCCCCATCTGGTCTGGTATACTGACCTGATGCTCTCTCTCAGGAATTCTTTCCCATTGCTTTCATGTCTGGTGTCCTATTGAACTCACACATCTGGATCAGGACGCAGGAATCTGATAAAATAATTTACTCTAAGAGTTCAGATCCAAGCTCCATCTCTTAAGAGCTGCATGGGTTGGAAAAGGTTGCAAAAGGTTGCTTAGCCTTCTTGAGTCTCAGATACATCAGGGATAGACCACATAAGAAACCACCCCAGATCTGTCACTTAAAACAACAGACACTCACTTTTCAAGCCTGTCACTGACCGACGTGGGTCTGGGGTAGGATGTGGAACTGTGCTTCATGAAGTGGTCAGTCAGAACCCAGCTTGACAGAGCAGCTGCCAGCCCAGCACAGGCTCCAGGGGTTGTCACAGCAGAGGAGAGAACAAGGTCTCGTGAGCCAAGCACCCGCTCAGATGTGACAAAAGTCTTGCCTGCCCACCTCTCACTGGTTACTACTGGCCTCCAACAGTGCCTGGGTCCAAGGGGGTGAGCACTCCACTCCATATGCTCTTGGATGTGGAGGAGAGTCAGATTATCAGTGAATATACAGCTGCTAACTACACTCATCTCACCTATAAAACAGGAATATTAATGGTAGTAAGTACCTCATAGGGTTCTTGGGAAGCATATATAAGTATTTTCTGTTATTGTAATCATCATATTGTGGCTTTAATGACTTTCTAGAATGGATATGCATGGTGAAGATTCCTCAAGAGATCATCCAGCTCACCTTCTCTGGAAGAACATGAATGTTACAGTGAGCCTAGCCCTTGTGATTTCTGGTCCTTCCATATACTGGCTGAGTGACATTTATTCAGCCTTAGTGTACCAAAGTTGCCTCATTTATAATTGGGAACTAATAATCAGACCTGCATACAGGAGAACAGGAGAGTGTGATTGGTAGTCTTGTTTGGTGCTGTCTGATGGTAAATGTAGATGATGTCCTACAAGGGCGTGGCTGAGAGTGCCCCTGTCCTCACCAGTGCAGCCCAGGGCACCTCCCCAGTGTTGTCCTCCAGGAATGGGAGGGGTGGTGTCCACACATCTGACTGAAGATACCTTGAGGTCCCCTCTCACAACATCATGTTTGTCCTCATTACTCTGTTACCTGGAGTGTGTGACCCTTTGGCAAGTGCCAGCACCCTCTAGAACCACTCTACCCCATGACTGTGAGTTGTGTGCCCTCCCCAGTCTCCTCTAGCCATCTTGAGTCTCATCTCTGTTTCTGTGGGAGGTGGCTGCATGGGTTCTGCAGGGGTACACCCAGTGACTGATCTTTGTACAACAGCCCTCTCTATCCCAAAGCATCTGGGTCAGACAGTAAGGATGAAGTTAGATGAAGACTGGGCACAGATTTTCACCTTACTTTTTTACTCACCCCCCCCTGCTCTGTCTGGCCAGCTGCCTTCTTCTCTGAGGACCTCCACTGTCCACCCTCAGACTGGCCTGTTTTGAGGATCCCTCCACTGTCAATCATGACCTGGCTTAGGTCCCTTGCATAGCAGGTCTAGGGTACACCTGGGAGCATCCTAGGAGGGCAACTGGTCGGTCAGCCCAGAGATCCTCATGGCCCCATAGGGCCTGGCTTTCCTTCCTGGTCCCTGCAAGGCGGTGAGCAGCCTACAGGCCACAGCTTAGGGCTCAGATGTGTGAGGGAGCAGTGAGGGGCTGGGCCTCTGCTCAAACTTTCTGCTTTCACATTCTGACTCCACCACTTGCTAGCTGGGAGTCCTTGGATGACTAGTCTCAGCTTGAGAATAGAGATCATGGAAGTTTCTCCCTCATAAGGTTGGCACAGAGGGTTTAGAATAATGAATGGTTGCTGTCTAATAAATGTTCCATAAAATGTTAGTTCTGTTATTTTCTTTGGTCAGCATGCTCACCAAATGATTATCTAGCCATGGCTTGAATGTCTGTGACAGTCTACTGTGCATGGAACTTGACCTTGTCAATTCCTGCATTCTGATTCCATGCCTCAGCAGAGACAGATGAGGGAAGAGAACAAGGGATTCACGGGCACTTGTGCATGAGCAGACGGACCCCTGCGTCTCTCTCACTCCAAACCCTTCCCCAGACTTTACTCACAATCCTAGCCCATCTCCCAGACTCTCCCATAATTTCTGCTATAGAGTGGGGTTCTCAGGATTGTGTGTCACTCTGCCCTTAGTCCCTGTTTGCTTAGTTTGTGTCTGGCACTTTTCACATTCCTGACACTAGTGTCAGCACAAAGTGACCATAGCCCCTCCACTGTACTTGATCACTGCTCCTTGCACCCCCTGGTGGAATTTCAGCTGTGTTCTTGAGGGGATAAAAACAACAACTTCCTGCAGCCGCTTTCTCCTCACCTTACCTTTACTGAACATGCTGGCCAAAAGTGGACTCCCAGGACTTTTTGGAGAATTAGCAGATTCCATTTCTAGTATCTGTGAATGGGCCATCGCCAAGCCTACCTCAGCACCTAATGGAATCTTTACAGGCTGATCAATTTATCACTTGTTCCTTCAGATCAGGAGTTCTCCTCAAATTGACGTGCATAGAGCCCCCAAGGGTTACTTATTTTTGGTTTGAGGAAGTGCTGCTTTAGGTTAACTATGAGATTTCTCCTCCCTGCTAAAGAAAAAAATTATTCATGACACCCTTTAAAGAATAATAAGGCAGACTTTGTCCGGGGGATTCCACACTGGGATCTTGTAGCAGGGGTGAGAGACTGGGCTCAGCTCTGGGGACAACAAGGACAAGGGAGCAATGTGGGGGTCAGAAAATTACTGAGAGAAAGCATCTGGTAAGGGATTCTGGCTAGACTGACCATAGGATTTTTGCTGAAGGCAGGCAAAGGTTATAAGATGGTGGTGAATACAGAATTTGATCATGTCTCGAAAGTGGGAATTGTCACTAGACTGACCTAGCAGGATTTTTGCTGGAACTGAACTAATCTGTCCAAGGACAGAGCTGAGTTCAGAGACTTAGAGCAGTCAGAAAGAAAAGACAGAAGAGACTGAGTCAAGTTTGGTCAAAGGAGGTCTTTGTCATCTCCAGAGTGGACATCTCCAGTGTCTTTAATTACTCCTATGAGGGCAGGGGTTAGGTCCCCTATCCAGCTTCATCCCTTGTGTGTTCCATCTGGAAGGTTCTGCCCAGCTCTGTGCAATGTTCCCTTGAGAAATGGGCATATTCCAAAGGAGGGTGTCTGGAAGAGGTAGCTTCCAGAGAGGAAAGGTAATCTAAACAATAGATAACTGTGAGGTGGATGTTCAGGCACCTTGGGGAACACAAGAGTCTTCTTGGTGTCCCTAAAATCAAACCAGGAAGGGGACATTCTGTCTACCCCCAGGTAAGCAGGGAGAGAGGTCATCAGGCACGTGGCACGAGACTTCTCAGAATCCTGCAACTGAACCCTCCGGGAGTGCAAGAATTTAAGTTAGGATGATGTCTTTTATTCCAACCCTGGGCCAGAGTTACTTGAATCCTTTTTGTTCCCTGGCATTCCTGGAAATGACCCTTCCTTATGGCTGGGGCATGTACTTGATAAGTAGTAATGAACTGGCATCTGGGAGTGGGGCAGGGAGGGGAACCCCAAGAGAGGAACACCACAGGCTTCCGGCTGTGTGTGGCGGGGTGGGGGTGGGGGATATTTATAGACTCTGTGTTCATTGTCTTTGAGAAAAGTTCTCTTTTCTGACAGCAGGGTTAGCAGCCTCACCTTTAAAACTTTTACCTTTGACTAACAAGGAGTGACCTTCTCTATGAGTCTCATTTAAAAGTGAGGAAACTAGACACGGTGAACTCTGTGATACCTTCATCCTCCAAAATTCTATTTTTAATTTATTTAACTTTTAGTCTAGAGACTCCTATAAAATTGCTACTCCACAGTGGAAGACTCTTAGTTTTTGCTCATTTCTATATAGAATATTTTAAATTCTTTTTCTCTGTTAGTATTTGTGTGTGTGCTGTGTGTATGGTATGTGTGTCTATGTGTGTTTATGTTTTGGCTTAAAAATTTGTTCTCTCACAGTTCCAGAGACTAGACTCCTAAAATGAGGGTGTCCACAGAACTGGGCTCCTTCTGGGGGTTCAAGGGAGAATCTGTCCTTGCCTCTTCCGGCTCCTGGTGGTTCTTAATGTTCCTTAGCTTGTGGCTACATCACTCCAGTCCTAGCCTTGGTTTCCACATGTCCCCTGCTCTAGGCCTCTGTCTTCCTCAATTCTCCCACCTTTCTTACAGGGACACTTGCCATGAGCTGTAGGGTAGTCCTACCCTCAGTCCTGGATGGCCTTCTCACCAGATCCTTGGTGGCATCTGCAAAGACTCTATTTTCAATTAAGGTTACACTCACAGGTTCCAGGGGTTAGGCTTATCTTTTGGTGGCCATAATTCAGCCCACTACAGGCATAATGCATTTATTATTTTTTTTAGATCTTTAAAAAAATATTTTTTTCCAATTTTAATTTCAGTTTTACATAAGGGTAAAGTGTACAAATAGGCTACATTGTTTGCATTTGTTAGGTAAAGTCCAAGTTGTAGTTGAGCCCTTCACCCAGGAGGGCTCACCCCTCACCCATATACACACTACATGGTGTTATTAGATGAAAGCTATGCGTGAGTATTCCAGTGTGTACACGTGTGTATTCATATGTGTGTTTATTCTTCCTAAGCTGACTTTCCTTTCACCCCAGCCCTACAGTAAGCCCAGCTGCTTCTTACTTGCAGAGGAGCTAGATGCAGGATGCAGAGGGGGGCTGTAAGGGAGCATAAACAAGCACTAGAAAGCACCTTGCCATGTGTGGAGGAACAACATTATCCTCAACCTCCACATGTGGTATATTCCAAGCACCAGCTATGTGAAGTGCCTGCTTCCCACTGAAGGGCTGTGTTGTATTATGTCAGATGTCCTCATGATCTCCCTCCTCCATAAATATATTACAAATCATATCTTATAACTGAGTTGGTATAAACATTGTAAGTACAATCCAGACAGGATTGATCATTATACATTCTTTATTTTTATGTTCATTTTTCTTTCTGATTTTAAAGAAAATTAAAATATTCTTGTAGGCCTCAGAGAGTTATATGTGCTGTGTACACTATGCCTACTGTGCCTTCCAGAGAAAGTCATCTCTGCCTGAAAAGGGCCTCATGCAGCTTGGAGCACTTCCCACTCTGACATCTAAGGTTCCTTTTATCTCTCTGCCCCCAGTCCTCAGCTAAGGCTCAGAGCTCTGTCCATTCATTCCTCTCTTACCCCCTAACACCAATGGGCTTCATATCTGACGCTCGTTCTTGCAACATCCCCTTGCCAGCTCACCTTTACCAACACCCCAGGGAGATGCTGTTGAGGAGCCTAATGCAGCCACACACAATCCTTTTCCCCTCCCCCTTTCTCTGCTCCTAAGCCAAAGACACAAAGGATCTGACTAGCCCACCCATTGAGAAGTTCTCCCCAGAAGATCCTAAGCTGACAGGCAACCTGTGGACTGTGCCCACTGCCTACAGCCTCATATAAAAGTGGTCTCTAACTGCCTCCCCGGGGCACAGATGCCATCTTTGCACTGCCCAGGTGGGTCACAGTGCTCCAGGTATAGAGCCTGAAGAAGGATTTGTTAAATCAAAACCCTAAGAACCAGGAGAGATGGCTCTAGCATTTTATCCAGTTTTTAAATTTCCCACTCATTTGTTCATTGTACCTGGATTAAGCACCTGCCCGTGGGAGGAAGTTTGGGCTCCTGGTTCTGCCCCATTGGCTATTTGGCTATGAAGCCTTACCTCATTACTTTCTTCTTTGTGGTCCTGGCAAAGTTTTTCACTTAATGCTCAATTTTCTCATTGGTTGATAAAATGAAAATACAGTAGATCCTCTGTGAGTTGACTGTAACAAACTGGTCAACACACAGAGTGGTCAACATAAGGAAGTAGGCCTTCTGTACTGATATGTAAAGGGGTAGATGTCCAGTCTGTGAAAATTAGGTCAACTTAAGGTGGTCAACTATGAGGTTCTACTGTGGTTGCAGCGATCACATGGGCTTGATGTAAAGATTACGTGAGATGAGCACAGTGCCCAGGATGCAGTAATTATTCAATTTACACCAGCTATGTTGTGATGTATGAGAAAAATCGTGTTGACCAAAATAAGTTAAGACACGAAGCAAATTAAGAGGCTGAGCTCTGGAGTATCAGTTGCCACACTTAGCAAATAAAATTATGGGATAACCAGTTAAATTTGAAAAATAGTTCTCTAGGCTGAATTGCAATTTATTTATTTATTTTTTTTTTGAGACAAGATCTTGCTTTGTTGGTCAGACTAGAGTGCAATGGCATCATCCTTGCTCACAGCACCCTCAAATTCCTGGGCTCATATGTCCTCCTGCATCAGCGACCTGAGTAGCAGAGACTACAGGTGTAGGCATCATGCCCTGCAAATTTTTTGTAGAGATGGTGTTTCACCATTGCCCAGACTGGTCTTGAACACCTAGCCTCAAGAAATCTCTTGGCTCAGACCTCCCTAAGCATGGGACTTACAGGTGTGAGCCACTGCACCAGGCCTAGGAATTTGTTTTTTAAAAATATCTGAATGCAGAACACTTAGGGCATCTTGAGGAAGTCAATACAGCATGCATGCAGGCCAAGATCACTGGATAATGACACATCTTATATATGTAGGTTGCTGGAAACCCTGTGGATTCTATAACTTTGTCCCAAGGCTGGGGGAAGGGGCAGGCTCAGGGGCCCAACCATAGAAGATGGTAATACTGAGGACAGCTGCCTCCATCAGTCAGTGACATTTTCTGTTAGGATCCATTCCATGCAGCAGAAAGAGCACCAGATAAGTACTTAAGAGCATTGGAGTTTACTTGGGTTACAGCATAATTTCATCCCATTTTTTCCTGTTTTTCAGCCACTCTGCACTATTTATTTATTTTTTTGAGAAAGTGTCTCACTCTGGTACTCTGAGCAGAGTGCCAGGACATCATCATAGCTCACAGCAACCTCAAACTCTTGGGCTTGAGCAATCTTCTTGCCTCAGCCTCTCAAATAGGTGGGACTACAGACACCCACCAGTACACCTGGCTAGTTTTTCAAGTTTTCTTTCTTTTTTTTTTAATTTGGTTTTCCTAATTTTAGTAGAGACAGGATGTTGCTCTTTCTTAGGCTGGTCTCAAGCTCCTGAACTCAAGAAATCTGCCTGACTTAGCCTCCCAGAGTGCTAGGATTACAGGCATGAGCTAAAGTGTCTATCTTCAGTTAACTGTTTTCCTATCATTGACTGTATTTTTCCGTTATAAAACATGAAATTTCAAATGAGAAAGGCCCTTGGAATTATAATCCATTTCCTTTGCTTTGTGAAAAGCCTGAGGCTAAGCAGGATTAAAGAGCAGTGTAAGGCCAGGCACCTTCAGTGGCAGAGTCCTCACCATCCTCTTCCTCACCCTGTTCTTCCTCAGCCTGTTCCCTCCAAGCTGAGTGGTGACATCAGCTTCACACCTTCCATATTCCAAAGGTTGTATTGTTTGTTTCTGTTCAGAACCTGTGGGCTTGTTTTGTTTTCTGCCAAATGACTTCCTTGTCCTTACCCTTGCCCTGTAAGACATTTGAACTGGCAGGAGCCATGGCAATAGGGCCATTTATGGCCTTAATCTCTTTCTCACAAGGGAAGCCCAGGGGATTTCATAAGAAAAAGCCTCCTCTTTGCTCGAAAGTAGCTAAATGATAGAAAAATAAATTGTGTTGGTTTTGATTGAATAAATTGGTTGTCAAGAAGGGGGAGCAAGATAAATGACTTCTATTTCAATTCATCATTTCTGTTGCAAAATTGAGGGAACTCAAATTCTTCCCATGGCTGCCTATCTCTTAAATATATCTTGCCTTGCTACTGAAAGGCATGGTAGAAAGGATGCTTAAGGGTCCTTTTCTTTTTATGTATAAAGTATTTGTTAGACACAGTGTCAAGAATATATAATTTGTTTGGAAACTTGAACTTTTCAAGGACTGTTTACTGGCCATTCAAGTTTCTTTTTCTTTTCTGTCTTCCTATGACTTTTCTCTCTATTTTATTCTTTGGTTTTTCTCCCCCTTTTCTGTTTTTAAGAAAATTCTTGCAGATCACCCTGGCCACATATCTTTACCCAGGATGATTCCTCCCTGAGCTTGGCCAGCCATGGAGTTTGGGACACTCAGGGGGCATTCACTGCCTCAGGAGCCAGCCCCAGGCTGGTCTTCACCTTGGCTCAGTTTAAGACATACAGTTACAGGTCTGAAAAGCTTGGAATGGAGTAGCTGAAATGCTTGGAACAGAAGCAGTGAAGGATGAGGTACTAATGAGATCCCAACATTCTGCCAAAAAGCTGGTTAGTTGCATCTTGGTCAGCTCAGTCATCCTGGAGACAGCAAGCTCCAATTTCCTCTGCCACTTCTGGGAGAAAGGGGGGCAGGGCATTAATTTTCAGTGGGTCATCGGAACTGGGGAATAAAGACAGTTGGGCTCAGGACCTGAAAGAACCTCGTGTCCCTTCGTGAGACTTTCTTCTCAGCTTGGCTGTCATAAGCCTCCTGGAGGACTGGAGCAGAAGCCTAGGGTTCTTACCTCATCTGTCAGGAGCCACTAAAATACACAGATCCTAGTCATCAGCATCACCTGTCCCCACAAGCCCAGGTTCGCACTGTGGGATCATGTCAGGGGAAAGGGCAGTGGCCAGTCCCTGTGGGAAGGCAGTTTAAATCAGAGGTAAATCAGAGGTACACCTGAATTAAGTTCTACCCCAGAGCAGGACCCTGGTGACATCAGCAAGAATAACAATGTGTTGGAAGAAAACCATTAAAACATTTAAAAGTTGTCATTGTAAAGGGAGCAGAGAAAATCATAATTATCAGCTAATTAATAGGACTCATTCCTCTCCTTCAGTGGGAATTCTTGAGCAACTTCTCAATTATTGCTGACACAGGAAGAAAAGAAGGTCTGAGGAAGAAAGCTGGTGTATGTGTACGCTCACACGTGTGTGCGTGGATGTGCACATGTGTGTGTTCATGTGCCTGCAAGTGTGTGTGCATGTAGGCGGCATGGTCTGGGATGCTAAGAGAGACTTCACTAGCAGGAAAGACCTGCTAGATGATTTCTGTGATGTCAAAAACTACCTCCAAACATTTTGAAAAACGACAGGAGTTTGCTTGACTTACAGAAACAAAAGAAAATAAAATTGGATGTGTTTCCTTAGCTAATCATCAAAAGTGTTTTTGAGCGTATGTTATGTGTGGGACTCCCAGCTCAGCACTGGTGATGAGGGATGAACTCTCTGTACAGCTCCATGGATCAGGTGACAGTGGACAACAGGGCTCCAAAATTTCCCCATGAATCTGCCTTTGCTCATCTTATCTCTGCTTTCCTCTGTACTGGGGTCATTCCCAGCCAAATTTCCCCATCAAACATAGTCATGACCACCTCCAGTCTGTTTTTCAGGCCAAAGAGGACTTTTCTATTATAACAATTCTGGCAAAAGTCCCAAACTCTCACTAGCTCTGATCAAGTCAAATCTCATACCTGAACCCAGTACTGTAGAATCTCTGTTAGTTGACCACCCAAGGGACTGTAGCAAACTCAGTGTTGGAGGTGTTCAATGTAAGAAACTAGGACTGCTGGGTGGTGCCTGTGGCTTGGTGGGCAGGGTGCTGGCCCCATATACTGAGGGTGGCAGGTTTGAACATGGCCCCATCCAAACTGCAACAAAAAAATAGCCAGCTATTGTAGTGGGCCCCTGTGGTCCCAGCTACTGGGGATGCTGAGGCAAGAGAATTGCCTAAGCCCAGGAGCTGGAGGTTGCTGTGAGCTGTGATGCCACAACACTCTACCAAGGGCGATAAAGTGAGACTCTTATCTCTAAAAGAAAGAAAGAAAGAAAGAAAGAAAGAAAGAAAGAAAGAAAGAAAGAAAGAAAGAAGGACTGCTGTACTGATACATACATGTAGTGTGTGTCTAGTCTATGAAACGGTCTATGAAAATTAGTTCAACTTGAGGAGCAGGTCAGTGTGGGGAGGAAATCGACTACACAGGTTCTACTGTATTGGCCAAGGAGGTAGAACTCCTCCCAGAGCGACCAAGCTTTGGTCATGGCTTACTCTTGGAACTGAGATGGTAGACTAAGCCTCATTCATATCGCAAGAATGGACAGGTGGGTGGCCTAGGAAATCGCATACTAAATGGAAGGAGGGGAAAAATGCTGGGTAGGCATAAACAAGTGTTGTGCACTTCAGAGGGAAGCTTCCTTACAGAAGGGGTGAGACTTTGAGCAGTGCTTTGGAGCACATCTAAGATTCATCTAGAATGGGAATGTGAGTAATGTATGTGGTATTTGAATCACAGAAAGGAGATTAGTTTGATCGTAGTGTTTATGAGAGACCCCTGGCAATTGGATTGACTGGATCTAGGCCACATATATCATAGGGTTAGGAGACTGAAATTTTAAGGAATCTTGAGCAGGAATGTGGCACAGTCAGGACTGGGTATAAAGAAGATCAACTTAGCAGCAGATGGGCTGGGTGTTAGAATGTGGGGTTGAGGTAGAACAGGTGGTAGCAACAGCCACAATAATACTGTGTAACAGCCACCTCCAAGCTCAGTGACTTAAAACAATAATCATTTATGCTCACTCATCTGCAGGTGGGATGGGAATTGGCTGATCAAGCCTAGAGTCAGGTTGGACTCAGGCATGACCCTCTTCCTTGAGCCAGTGATCTAGCTTGGGAAACTTCTTCTTTACTCAAAACACTCATAGACCATACTTTGCCAAGCTGAGATAAAATCAGTTTTGATAGGAATAGCTATATCAAGATCACACAGAGAATGAAAATAAAACAGAGAAGAATTAGGAATGTGAGCAGGAAAAAAATTACAATCATAAAGGCACTGCTTCTTAAGTGTTCTATTATTATACAAGATAACCAGTCACCAAGCTGAGGATATTTCTTTCATATGTTTATTGGCACTCTCTTTCCTCTGGGAAATTCTGCATATACAATGAGTAGTCATTTAGTGCAGAATGGCATTAAAACATTCATGCCATGAATATTTACGTGTATATCCACCCACTCAATTGCTTTCAGGACATTTTTCTTGGATGTTTCCTGACCTTTCCATCCCAAAAGAACCTCATCTGAAATATTATAAACTTTCTCAAAATTAAAGATGATATCAAGTTCGTACACACTGCCAAAATACTTGTCCAGAAATTCCATATAACCATGAATTCTTTCCAGAGTAATTAGTTCATCATTCTGATCTCTAGTAGCACAGCAGAAATACAGACTAGCACATCTTTTGTAAACAACCTTCAGATCTCGCCACTCAAGAAAGCTGCACATTTAGGTTTCCATGCTAAAAGTGGCTGAAGAAGTTCTCTTGTAATCCTTTTTCTTCTCTTTGATACTGGGCACACTATTTCTGCAGTCAAAGCTTTCCCTGATGACGAAAAAGCAACATGAGCTACATGGCAGCAGCAATGACAGCTGAGGGGAAACTCCTGTTGCCATGCTGGGGAAGAGATGCTGTGTTCCTGTACAGTATTGTTTTCCTCTCAATTAAAATTCTTCATACAATTTTTTTACATGCAGCTCTCTGCCATGCCTATACTGTAAAAAGCACCCTAAAGAAAACAGACTTAATGGCTCAATTAGCACATAAAAGGCAATTTCTTTGTGCTTTTCTGGTTCCAAGGTAATTTAATTGTTGCATAACCATTATCATTTCGAAGAATGGAAATTCCATGTCCTGACAATTAACTTATTTCCTAGCAAATAGAAGAAGATGCAGTCACCAGCATCTGCAGTAAAGAAAGATGCCTTGGCAATCATTTCTTTTTCCTTGAAAAACACTCCATGAAGCCAAATAAACCCAGTGATTGGAAGCCAATTGGTGATGTAAATTAATTCCTAACTTGTCATACAATCATAGAATGGTAGGCAGGGCATGGTGGCTCATGCCTATCTATATTCCTAGCATTCTGGGAGGCTGAGGAGAGTGGATTGCTGCTTGAGGTTAGGAGTTGGAGAACAGCCTGAGCAAGAGTGAGACCCTGTTTCTACTAAAAAAAGAAAAATTAGCTGGAGCCTATTGATGGGTGTCTGCAGTCCCAGCTACTTGGGAAGCTGAGGCAAAAGGATCCTTTGAGCCCAAGACAATGAGGTTGTTATGAGCTATGATGCCATGGCACTCTACCCAGGGCAACAGAGTGAGACTCTGTCTCAGGGGAAAAAAAGGGGGGGAGATGGGGATGGTAATCATTTTTTTCACTATTGCATTTATGGGAAGTTACTTTTTGCCAATAGGGTGTGGTGAGGGGAAAGGTTCTTAGGCATTGCTGCTTGCTATATAGTCGATATATGGTTGTGTCAATATTTTAGTTAAGGGATCTGATATAAATTGTGCCATTTTTAGCTAAGGGATCAAATTTAAATTGTGCTACTGCTTTAATTATGCATAAGAACCTGGGTATAATTAAGAAAAGAATGAACCACATATCTCAGCTTTAGGAGAGTGGGAACCAGTAGGCAGGAATAACACCATCTTTCCTTAATAAGACTCTGAGGACATCATCCAATTTTTGCAGATACAATTATTATTTAGATTTACTGAGACTTAATACATCATAAATATTCTGTCACAATCTTAACATTTATTGTAGATCCTATTATGGACAGTGATTGTGCTGGGAACGAATCATTTATCCTTCACCTGTTCTCCTTCTTCATGACATTTACAGCCTATCACCACAATCTAATTGTTGAGAGAAACACCTGCAGGCAAAAATCTTTGTGTCTAAAATGGCCTGATAATAGTAAATATCCCCACATTTTTCTGAGAATATTGAAATAAATGAATAGTCTTTAGAAGCTAGTTTTTTTTTCTCTCAGACATCCAGTTTTTCCTGTATTAACTCGATTCAAGGATGTTTAGCTCTTTTTGCCAATATAAATTTATGCTTATAAATGTTATTAATTTTTTTTTTTGAGACAGAGTCTCACCATGTCACCCACAGTAGAGAGCTGTGGTGTCACAGCTCACAGCAACCTTCAACTTTTGGGCTCAAGCAATTCTCTTGCCTCAGCCTCCTGAGTAGGTAGGACTACAGATGCCTACCCCAGTGCCCAGCTATTTTTTTGTTGTAGCTGTCATTGTTGTTTATCAGGCTCGGTAGGTGTTTTTTTTTTTTTTTTTTTTTGAGTCTCACTTTGTCACCCTTAGTAGAATGCCATGGCATCATAGGTCACAGTAACCTTAAACTCTTAGACTCAAGAGATCCTCAGCCTCCCAAGTAGCTTGGACTATAGGTGCCCACCAAAATATCTGGCTATTTTTAGAGATAGGGTCTTTCTTTTGCTCAGGCTGGTTTCAAACCTCTAAGCTCAAGCAATCTACCTGCCTTGGCCTTCCAGAGTGCTGGGATTATAGGCTTGTGGCTCTTGGTACCCAGCCCTGAAATGGTCATTTTTATTTCATTTCTTTCTTTCTTTCTTTCTTTTTTTTTTTTTTGAGACAGAGTCTCACTATGTTGCCCTGGAAAGAGTGCTATGGCGTCACAGCTTGCAACAACCTCTAACTCTTGGATTTAAGTGACTATCTTGCTTCAGCCTCCTGAGTAGCTGGGACCACAGGCACCCGCCACAATGCCTGGCTACTTTTTTTGTTGCAGTTGTTGTTGCTGTTTAGCAGGCCCAGGCAAGGTTTGAACACACCTACCTCATTGGTCACTTTGAATCCAGATGGAGAAGGCCGAAGTGGGGCTTTTATAGAAGTGGAAGCAAGTGTTAGTTTCAAGGTCCCAGAAAGTTAAGTTTAAATTGCTAAGAGCTCAATCACCATGGGGAGGATTTTGTTCTTTCAGACTTTACTCTTCCTGGGTATCCTGTGTTATATAATGAAAAGTCCTATTATAAAATCTGACTTTAGAATGCCACAAAAGGCACAAAGGGAACTCCATAAAGTCTCCAATTTGCTTGCTGATAGAAGATAATACATTATCAGAACAGGTAATTGTGGAGAAAATAGAGTTATTATCAGTACAAATTTCAGAATATATACTTTAAGGTGACCAGACGTCCTGCTTTTGGCAGGACAATCCCGATTTTTAACAATTTGTCCCTAGTCCCACGGCTTTTTAAAAAAGTCCTAATTTTTGGAAAGGCTCAGCATGCCGTTGCGTGCTTTCTTCACTCATACCGCAGACCCCTTCATGCTTCCACAGGCTTCCCGAGCGCCTCTGCCGGCCCACGTAGGGGGGGCGACCGGTGCTAGGCACGATCTCACCCTCGGTGAGAGTGTCTTCTCTAGCGATCCTCAAGGAGTGCCTTTACCTGGGGCGACCCACCCCACCAGCCCTCCGCCTCCCTTCACTGTGTGTCGTCAGTCGCCCCCGCCAACGGCAGCTGCCAGTTGTGAGTGGGCAGAGCCCATCCACCCTCTTCCTCAGCGGGGGAAGAGGCAAGGGCCGAGCAGCTGCTCTTGGCCTACTGTGGCCCGCGCCTCCCCTCTCTGAGTCAGGGAAGGGTCCGACCGGGCTGGGCCAGCGTTCCAGCCGCGATCGGGGTGTCGGGGAAGAGTTGGCTTGTGAGCGAAGCAAGCGGCTCGCCCGCCCGACCCCCTGTTGTGCTGTGGCTGGTGTTCCCCGTGGAGCGTGGCTGCACGGGGTGGGGCCGCCCCTGGCCCTGGGAGCCGTTCCCCCGGGATGCGCGTCCCACTGGGTGTTCCGGACCGGATGTGGACGTGTGACCAGAAGCGTTAAGCTGGTGGCGTTGGGGGCCCTTCGGCGAGGTCCGCTCCTTGGGGGAGCCCTGGCGGTGGGGCCCCGGAGGCCCGCGGGGATCGTCAAGGGTCGGCCAAGTGGGGACCGGCCGGCGTCCCGGGCGCATTGCGAGACGGCCCTAGGGATTGTGGCGGTGGGATCCTCTGGCGTGTTTTCCCAGTGGCCTGGTCGCGTCCGCGGCTCTCTCTCGGGGATACCCTTCCTCGGGTGCTCCTCGTGCCTCGCTTTCTCGGCTCTCCCTCTCTTTCCTTACTTCCCTCGCCGCTGCTGGGCGCCCCCGCGCTCGGGTCGACCGAGTAGTGACCTCCCGCCCCGTGTGCGGGGTTCTCTGCCACGGCCGCCGTGGCTGCCTGCAGCATCATCCCCTCCGGTAGTGTTGCCTCGTCTATCTGGGAGGGGGGCGGGGGCGGGGCCCGCCCAACCGTCCCCAGTGAGATGAGGCAACACCGCCTGGAGGGGATGATGCTGCCGGCAGGGTGGCCGGTGAGCTCGTGCGGCGGAGGCGATCTTTTGTCTTCTTCCATCAGGTGGACGGGCGTGACCGCGACGGTCCGGCCAGGCCCCCGCGTGGCGTACAGGGGTCGCCGAGGGCCGGCCCCTCGCTCTGGGCACGCGGGACCCCATCGTGGCTCGGAAGCCAGTGGCCGGTGAAACCCCGCGTGTATCTCGGTTGTGGCGGGTTGCCTCCCCGAGGCTTCCCTTGGCCCTCATGGTGGCCGGCGGGTACTTTCTCCATCGCCTTTCTCTCACCTTTCTCCCCCCATCGCCACGGTCCTTTTAGCCCCATGTCGGCCTCTCCCATCCCGGTCTCTAGCCCAAGTTCTGCGCCCTGGGGTCGAGTCGTTCCTAGGGCGATTGTGGCCCCTCCTCGCGTCTGCCAGCCACCCGCGGTGACGTCGCGTGTCGGTGTCTGTCAGGGGCGCGCCGTCCGCTGCGTCCTCCCCCACCCCCCACCGCTACGGTGGCACGATCCCGTTCGGTGTGTTTGTTTGTGCCTGGGCGCGGCCCAGCGGTTGTCGCCAGGCCGGCCGTCGCCAGGGTCGACCCTCCGGTCGCACTGTTTTCCGCCCAGTGGGGGGGCCCTGTCGGGGCTCCGGCGCGGTCGCAGTCCTAGTCTGCGCTGGGACGCGTTGGCCCGGGGGCGGCTCCCCGACGCTCTCGCGCCCGCCGTTCCGGGTGGGGCTCCGGCCCGATCCCCCGCCTCCTCCCCTTCCCTGTGGGACCGTGGGTGGTATGGCGGCAGCGCGACCAGCGTGGTTGCGGGGGAGCTTCTCGCCCGGCGGTTTCCCCAGGCCGACCCGCTCGACGGGGACGCGCCGCCTTGAGCGCGTGGGGGAGGGAGCTGGCGCCGTCCTCGCCCCCAC
>NW_003852726.1:313287-315503 GCF_000181295.1 Otolemur garnettii
GTCTAAGTACACATGGCTGGTACAGTGAAACTGCGAATGGCTCATTAAATCAGTTATGGTTCCTTTGGTCACTCGCTCCTCTCCTACTTGGATAACTGTGGTAATTGTAGAGCTAATACATGCCGAGGGGCGCTGACCCCCTGGGGGGGGGATGTGTGCATTTATCAGATCAAAACCAACCTGGTGAGCTCCCCTCCGGCCCCAGCCGGGAGGCGGGCGTGGGTGGCTTTGGTGACTCTAGATAACCTCAGCCGATGGTAGCCCCCCGTGGCAACGACGACCCATTCGAACTTCTGCCCTTTCGATGGTAGTCGCAGTGCCTACTATGGTGATCACGGGTGACCTGGAATCCGGGTTGGATTCCAGAGAGTGAGCCTGAGAAACGGCTACCACATCCAAGGAAGGCAGGAGGCGCGCAAATTACCCACTCCAGATCCAGGGAGGTAGTGGCGAAAAATAACAATACAGGACTCTTTCGAGTCCTGTAATTGGAATGAGTCCACTTTAAATCCTTTAACCAGGATCCATTGGAGGGTAAATCTGGTGCCAGCAGCCGCGGTAATTCCAGCTCCAATAGCAGTTAAAAAGCTCGTAGTTGGAGCTTGGGAGCTGGCGGGCGGTCCGCAGCGAGCCACCGCCCGTCCCAGCCCCTTGCCTCTCCGCGCCCCCTCGATGCTCTTAGCTGAGTGTCCCGCAGGGCCAAAGCGTGTACTTTGAAAAAATTAGAGTCTTCAAAGCAGGCCTGAGCCACCTGGATACCGCAGCTAGGAATAATGGAATAGGACCTCAGTTCTATTTTGTTGGTTTTCAGAACTGTGGCCATGATTAAGAGTGACCGGGGCATTTGTATTGTGCCGCTAGAGGTGAAATTCTTGCACCGGCGCAAGACGGACCAGAGCTAAAGCATTTGCCAAGAATGTTTTCATTAATCAACAACGAAAGTCACAGGTTCTAAGACGATCAGATACTGTCCTAGTTCCAACCATAAACGATGCCAACTGGCGATGTGGCGGCGATATTCCGATGACCCGCTGGGCAGCTTCCGGGAAACCAAAGTCTTTGAGTTGGGGGGAGTATGGTTGCAAAGCTGAAACTTAAAGGAATTGAGGAAGGGCACCAGCAGGAGTGGAGCCTGCGGCTTAATTTGACTCAACACAGGAAACCTCCCCCTGACACGGACAGGAATGACAGATTGATAGCTCTTTCTTGATTCCGTGGGTGGTGGTGCATGGCCGTTCTTAGTTGGTGGAGTGATTTGTCTGGTTAATTCCGAACAAGACTCTGGCATGCTAACTAGTTGTACTCCCAAGTGGTTGGCTCCCCCAACTTCTTAGAGGGACAAGTGGCATTCAGCCCCCACCCCCCCAGATTGAGCAATAACAGGTCTGTGATGCCCTTAGATGTCCGGGGCTGCACGGGCACTACACTGACTGGCTCAGTGTGTGCCTACCCTACCCAGGCAGGCGCGGGTAACCTGTTGAGCCCCATTCATGATGGGGATTGGGGATTGCAATTATTCCCCATGAACGAGGAATTCCCAGTAAGTGCGGGTCATAAGCTTCCGTTGATTAAGTCCCTGCCCTTTGTACACACTGCCCGTTGCTACTACCGATTGCATGGTTTAGTGAGGCCCTCAGATCGGCCTTGCCTGGTCCGCCCACCTGGCAGAGCGAGGAGAAGATTGTCGAACTTGACTATCTAGAGGAAGTAAAAGTCAACAAGGTTTTCGTAGGTGAACCTGCGGAAGGATCATTAAAGGCTGACGGAGGCCCCGCAGGCTGGGTCTCGGCCTCACGCAGTTCTTCCTTACCTTTCTCCACCTTCCCCTGAGGTGCGGGCGGGCGGGTGCTGCGCTGGCCCGGCTGGGCACGAGAGAGCCATCCCTAAGCCCGTCTCGAAAAGGAGGGGTGGGTGGCGCATGCATGCAGAAGGAGGGGGTGGTCTGGTCGCGCCCGCCCCCCCCCCCCCAGGCACATTCCCGCTTAGGAGTGAGTGAAAGAAGAAACTGAATTCCAGATAGCTGTAGCCAAATAAGAGAAAGCACGCACAGGTGAGTGAGAGAAGAAACTCAATTCCAAACACCTGTAGCCAATCATATAAATAAAGCCAATAACAGTGGCTGTGTATTTTAAAGTTGTAATAACTGGTTCTCAATTGTTTCCATTTTCGTTATTGTTCTTTTTTTTTTTTTTTTTTGAGACAGAGCCTCAAGCTGT
>NW_003852726.1:315654-317829 GCF_000181295.1 Otolemur garnettii
AGAACATTAAACCCCCCACCTCAGTTTCAAGAGATGTTTGTACGTTTGATTTGTAGATAGTAGGAATGCTATTCAGGCTTTTTTTTCTCCCCCAGTGTCTGGTCCCAGATAGTCGGTGCCCTTCTGATTCTGAGGCTGAGGAATCTCCACCTGTTCCCCCTGCCTCCCAGGTCCTCATACGGAGTGGGCTCAGAGCTTCAGAATGGCTCCAGGTCTTTCTTTGGTTCACCTGCCTTCATTTTTCTCATTGTAAAAACCTCACTCTTGTTATTTCTTTAACATTTTTTATTGCGTATTGCTGAGGTTAAAAAAATAAAAGAAGTGCTGACTTTTATCCAGTGCCAGATGCTCTGAAATGTTTATCATGCACTATGATTTTGAATTCCTAGAACAACCAGAGATGATTTTATAACTTGCCATAGTAAACAAACAAACAAAAAACTAATAAAAATAATTATAAGAGGGTGGAGGCAGGAATAGCCCAGAGCCTTCCAACTGTAGCCTCCTGAAGTTGCAAGCCACGATGGAATAAGGGAATAAAATTGAGTACTGTCCTTGAAGAATTAAAAAAACCTCCTTAGGGATAGACAAGATTTATACACACAACGTGAATTAAAATAAAACAAGTCGACATTGTGGTAGTAAGTTTGGTATCTTATTTATTTTTTGGAGAGTCTTGGACTTAAGAGATTCTCTTGTCTCAGCCTCCCGAGTGGTTGGGACTACAGGCGCCCCCACAATGCCCGGTTATTTTCTTGTTGTCGTTTGCCAGCCATAGCTGGGCTCGAACCCGCCAGCCCCGGTGTATGTGGCTGGCGCCCTAACCACTGTGCTACTGTTGTGGAGCCAGGTTTGGTGTCTTTGACCCTTTTCCTCCAGCGCAAGATTTCAGAGGAAGCACCAACCTCAACCGCTTTGGGTCCGATTAGATGAGTTAAAGCACCTGAGGGTCTTAACACAGTGCCTATTACAGAGTAAACATCCAACAAATGTTGACTACCATTTTTAAAAGCGGCAGATGTGCGGGTGTTTAGGAGAGAGTCGGGAGCCTGGGCCTACGCTCAGGACTCATGCACCTAAGTTCCCGTCTTGGTTTGCTTGTCTGTGAAGTTAGGTGGCCTGAGCAGAACACCCTGATGCTGGCCGGGTCTAGAGTGCAGCCACAGCCCAGAAGCCGAGCTAGCGCGCGATGCCAAAAGGGTTAGACCCCAGCACCAGGGCTGATTTGCGCGCTCCTGGCAGGACAGGCCCCGCCCCGCCCGGGAGGGCCCAGGGGCAGCGGCTCCTGAGCAGTTCCGCTGCCAAAACCCTTCCCCGCCCCGGCTCTCCCGGAAGTGCTTGTCCAGAGTTGGGGCCAGAGAGAGGCCTTGTAGGTATAGCCGCCCAGGCTCAATGGGCTCCAAGGAGGGTCTCCTGCTGGGGTCAGAGTCCGGGGCTCCGCGCCCAATGACCTCCAGAGCCTGGGCCGACAGGGAGTGGCTGGTTAAGTGGACTGCGATGGCCGCAGCCAACGGCGGGCCTGGCGCTCTCATGCCCCTACAGTCCGTTCCGGCTCCGGGCTGCGGGCTTGGTTGTCGAGGTCCCGGCAAGGGGCTAGTCGAACCGCCCCTGCTGGGGCGGGAAGTTGCGGGCAGTTGGGCTGTGGGGTGGGCGGGGCGTAGCCGGGCAGCGGGTTCCCCGAGCTGTTTTTGCGGCAGGGACAATGGAGTGAGGATGAGCTGGGCCTCTGTCCGAGCCCCTGGGTCTCCCCCGCTCAGATCTCGCCTCCTTCTCCATTTGGTTTTCTGTGCTGGACCCGGGGTTAGGAATCTGGGCGCTAGACTCAGTGTTGGGGTGCAGTTCCCGACTTTCGCCTTCTCTGTGTCTGTTCCCGGGCTCAGCTATCAGTTCGGGTCCCAAGGGTATAGATGTAGTCTGTGTCCCAGGGTGGGGCGCTGCCTGTGCAGATGCCAAGGATCTTTCTCAGAGCGTCCATCCACACCGGCTTTGGGGTTGCCATGGATCAAGCCGGTCCAGGATACGTAGGTCACCCTGGCACCAGCATGCCCCGGAGGATCCTAACGCACTTGAAAGCTTAGTGAAGCAGTTGTTTATCTTTAAAACAAAAACAAACAAATGTACCTGAGGAAGACTGGTACTTATGATAAATCCGCAGGTTTTTTTTTTTTTTTTTTT
>NW_003852726.1:317935-323979 GCF_000181295.1 Otolemur garnettii
TTTATTGCAACGGACTGGACAATTTTAGCCCTTTCCCCCCAGACTTTATCTTCATATTTAGAGCTACCATTTTCCTTAACTTTTAAAGTTAATTGTTCTCGATTTCTCTGTAGAGATTACTTAAACTATTATACTTTTACTGCAATGCAACAGTTCACACAGGTGGGCAGGGGTGTTTTGTTTGTTTAAACTTACATTACCTACACTACGAAGTGTTTACCTCAAGTAAACAGAATTTCCTAGAGAAGGTGATGTAGATACACAGAGTTATATCTCACTGATTTAGTGAACAGATTTTAGGTGGTAAACTACTATTGCAAGATTTCTAGGAAATATGGGTTTTTCACATTTAATGGGGATTTTTTTTTTATGGTCCGCAGGGAAGTAATTACTGCAAATCATGGCTCTATGCAGTTGAGCACTATTTGTAGAGAAAGTATACCACTAACTACTTTCATGAAACTAGTGACACTATCTTCATCTCTCATCTCGTGCTTATATTCGGATATATACTGTAGTTCTTTTGGATATTTATGTCATGAATTAGGGGAGATAGACGGAAGTATAAAGTTTATTCAAACTTGCCTATGCAAAGGAAAATTTATTTCAAGGTTGTTGATCTTGAATAGGCAAAGAGTAGGTGATTTTAAAAATCCTTGGAAAAATTTTTGGAGAGAAATAAGTGACACAACTTTTAGATTTCGCTGGAAACTATAGCTTCTTAGACATATGAACTGTTTACCTGTTTAAAGCATAAGGTTGGAATATTGGAATTGAGAGAACCTGGGAAAGAGTTAAGTTGCAGAATTTAAGTTATTCATTTATAGTGTAGTTGTCATAGTTAATGCATTTAGATGAGAAATGTAAGAGCAGAAATAGGTGATTGGGGGCAATCAGATATTCTCAGGCATTGTAAATTTTATTATGTTACTCAATATCGAGCATGTGCTATGCATCAGGGTATCTTAGGTAACCATGTTGGAGCACATAAACTTACAACCATAACAACTAAGATTCATGTTTTGGAAATAATTTTCTACATGTGTCATCAATGAAGACTTGAATTGTGTTGTTGAGGCATACCAACAATTTTTTTTTTTTCTAATTGGGACTTAACATTGGAGGAAGATGTTTAGTACTTCATGAAAAGCACTATGGTAGGCCTTGTAGAATACAAAGATTAAGTCTTTGGGCTTTAGGAATTTGAAATCTTAAAGGGGATGTAAGATATTTGCATAAACATTTACAACATAAAGAAATATTTGTAAATTACGCTGTGAATAGTTTGATCTAAAGCTTGGAATTAATTGTACAAAAGGAAAAGGGTTCATGTTTAGCTTAAGTAATCAAGGAAAGTAGTGGATATGTGGTACTATTATAAGAATAGCTCTGAAGCTACTATTTATTGAGCTCCAGGATCTATGCTAGTTGCTTTATGTACATACCAGCTTCACAGCGCCATCTAAGTATATCTTTATTGCTCATGAAAATACTAAGGCTCAAATATGTTAAGTTACTCACCTGGGGTTGTGGCTGGCAGGTACCCCAGTCCCAATTTGCATTCAGTTCTGTAGTATGTTTTCACCGTATCATGAGTTCAGTGTTGTTAAGGTTAAGACTTTTCTAAGACAAAGATTTGTGGGTTGGGAGTAGTTGAGTGAAGAAGTCCTTTCAAATGAAGAGAATGATGTGAGCAGAAGTCTGGAGGTGGGAAGGTTCCCTGTGTGCTTTGAGAAGAGTTATTGCACTAGATTCCTTAAAATATATGGTTCATTTTGGGGGAATGAGAGATGGGGTTTGAAATTTAAGTTGGGATTGGATTAGAGAGCATGCTTCAATGCAGTATTTAGATGTTCAGCCTTTGGGAGGTGATGAGAAGTTTGCAAGGTCTAATAAAGTGGGATGCAGAAAGATTGGTTGTGGAAAATACAGCCGCCAGTACAGTATAAATACTGGGCAGGAGCAGTGGTAATGGGGGACGGTGAAGGCTCAGCAAGACAACTTTTAGTAGGTGGGCAGGGTAAGGGGGGATTGTTGGGGAAGGTTTGGAGGAGATGGGTGTTGCAGATTACCTTTTTTAGGTGGGGGTGATCTTGATGGTGGCACTGTTACTAGAGATATGGGTAAGGAGGTGCATAATAAGATCAGTTCTGGATATGTTGAGTTTTTCATATTCTTTCCCCAAACTAGAAATGTCTAGAGGCTTTTGGAAACAGAGACTTGAAGTTCAGGAGTTAGGTCAAGGCTAGGCATATATTAAACGTGGGTTTAGTGAGTAATACAATAGATGTCCTAGTTGAATCTGTCTATGAAGATGAAAGCAAAGAAGAGTGTAGAGAGGAAAGAAAAAAAAACCTACTTTATATAAGATGCCATCTATTTAAAACAGATGGAAAGACACTAAATAGGTTACTTTATGTTCTAGGTAAAGAATTTTATAATCTGTGTATTCCCTCACTTTGCAGATTTAGATGGAATAGAAATATCCAATCATGAAAAATCCAATTGGGAAATAAAGTTTTCTTGCCCTTGCAAGCAAGAATACTATGCTAGCATTACTGTATTTGTATTTCAGGGAGGGAGGAAAAATTATTTCAGATTCATTTGGTCCAGGGTGTCAGACTTTGGTTACTTAAAAGCTAACCAAATGTCCAAAATGATTCTTTTGGACATTTGTTTGGCAAGTGATAAGTGAGGATTTGGAAGCAACTCTCTGATACAGTCTTCCATTTATTTATGTGTTTGACTTGGTTTCAATATCAAGAACCTCTGAATTTTATTTTTTTCTTTTTTTAGAGGTAGAGATTCACTTTGTTGTCCTTGGTAGAGTGCTGCCATGTCATAGCTCTCAGCAACCTCCAACTCTTGTTCTTAGATGATTCTCTTGCCTCAGCCTGCCAAGTAACTGGGATGACAGGCACCTGCCACAGTGCCTGGCCATTTTTTGGTTGCAGTTTTGGAGGGGACAGGGGTTTAAACTTGCCATCCTCCTTATGAATTGGGATAGTAAACGCGAGAGAAGGGTGGACCCCACTTCAGGTATAGAAATTTACTATAGGTAATAGAAATTTATTGACAATTTGGACACCTGCAGGTGGGCTGAGACACCATAAGGGCGTGTAGCAGCCTGGAGTGGCAGGTGAAGGGCTCTTTTATACCGTGCTCAGCAAGCTAGCATAATACAGAAGCCAATCACAGTGGTTAAAGCAGGGGGTCTGAAGGTGGGGGTACATATTGGCTTATAATCACAAGATATATCACATGTACATTACTTCATGATAATAAGATGGGGTATGTCATAGGGGTTTACACAATTCAGGGTGGAAGTACACGTTTACTTAGACATTAACTCATAGTTCAGGGGTACAAAACAAGTGTTAGGTAAATTTATGAGAACAACTTGGGACTTTTGTATCCAGGGCTTTATTTGGAATCCAACCCTCCCTTCCTCACCTCCTCCCTGCATACTTCTTCAATTTCAGGCTGTTTCTCTCCCCTTGAAAGGGCAGGAACTAAAAGACTTAGGAGAGTTTTCTTTTTCTAGGGTTGGGGGCTTGTTCCCTACTGGTCTTAGGGAGGGGGTCAGGGCTGGGGGCTTGGTTATTACACTTATATGGGGCTGGTGCCCTACTCACTAAGCCATAGGCTCTGCCTAAGAACTTCTAAATTTTCTAAGATAATATTTCTGTCTCTTACTGTGGTTGACTGGTAATATTGCCTTTTACAGAAAATGGAATTTAATTATGTATTTTTTCCAACTCTGTTTTACATACTTTTGACTAACATGAGTATTTTTCTCTTCAATCTTCTGATTAACCTAGAGCAATGGTCCTCAAACTTTTTAAACAGGGGGCCAGTTCACTCTCCCTCAGAAGTTTGGAGGGCCAGACTTCAGGCCTGGGATGAGTTGGCCAGCGAGCTGAATAAATGTCCTAGGCAGGCCACATGGCGGTAGTTTGAGGATGCCTGACCTAGAGGGATAAAATAAGATAATTTTATTGAAAACAACAATGACAACTACAAAATAACAGTAAAAAAAATAGCTGGGCATTGTGGGGGACATCTATAGTCCCAGCTAGTTGGGAGGCTGAGGGAAGACAATCACTTAAACGGAAGAGTTAGAGGTTGCTGTGAGCTGTGACACCATAACACTCTACCCAGGGCTATAGCTTAAGGCTCTGTCTCAAAAAAAAAAAAGAGAGACAGAGAGAGAAATGTGGTTGAAATGTGGTTCAACCTTCAACTAAAGGTTGAAAGTATACAAAGGAATTCATTATATTTAAGCTTTTTCTTCTGAAATAACTTAAGACCTGTAGAAAAGCTTAAAAGAATTCAAAAATAGCCTACTGCTCTATATTTTCTTGGACACTACTAAGTGGTTTCTCGATGTTTTCAGACTTTTCCTCCAAAGCATAGAATCTCTCTGTCCAGAGATTTATTAGTTGGCCAAGTTCCTATAAGAAAGGTGTGGGAAAGAGAAGAGATTTAAAATTATGAAACTTGAACATTTTTGCTATATATGATGACAAGAAGTATTCTCCATAGGTGAAATTATACTACAAATTCTTGACAAGAGATCTTTAATTCCATCTATCCCCTAGATGGAAAGGACAGCATTGGAAGTGATATTAAGAGGATAATAATAGGGATTTCTGGGAGGGAAAAATTAGCAAATTTTGCTATTTGAACTATGAAATAATGAATTACTTTCAAAGTACCTCAAGAGTAATCATACAATCCAGATGTCATATTATGTTTAAGAACGTTAATGGATGAGAGGCTGGATTGCTTGAGTTCAGGAGTTGGACACCAGCCTAAGCAAGATAAAGACCCCATCTCTAAAAATAGCTGGATGTTGTGGTGGGTGCCTGTAGTCCCAAGCTGCTTGGGAGACTGAGGCAAGAGGACTGCTTGAGCCCAAGAGTTTGCGGTTTCTGTGAGCTATGATGCCACAACACTCTACCAAGGGCAACAAAGTGAGACTCTATCTGAAAGAAAAAAGAAAGAACTTTAATGGATACACAATTGATTTTTTGACTGATAACTGTACTAGAAGGGAAAATTAATGCAGATAATCTACTGGGTCAAGTAATCCAAAAATATTATCAACTACTAGAGCTAAAGAATTTTACAAAACCTAGTTGGATATTAATAAAATGTAAATAGAGTCTTTGTTCGCATTTGACATCTTTAAAAACAGACTCTATAAGTACACAACATGCTACACTGAAGACCAAGAAGTGCTAAAAGTAATCCAGCATTCTTATTCCCTGATCAGTCTATTGTTGGCCAATATCTCTGAATAACACTTCAGCTGACAGTAAATGTCTAACATTCTGATTATAAATAAAGCCTGTCAGTATTTTTACTAATTTCAAGGTAAGGGGTATTATAGGTGTTATATCAGATTTATCTACATGTAAATATCTGTCTGATTTTTACATAATGGTTTTATTAGTGCTCACTTCAAGTTTTGGAAAACCTAATAAATTTACTTAATGAACCAGAACTTCCTTCCTTATAACCAGAAAGCCATTACATACTTTTTAGATAAGTCTTTTTGTCTTGATTTCTTAATCAGTCATCTACCATTTTTTTTTTTTTTTGAGACAGAGTCTCACTCTGTCACCCTCAGTAGAGTACGTGGCATCACAGCTCACAACCTCAAACTCTTGGGCTTAAGCGATTCTCTTGCCTCAGTCTCCCGAGTAGCTGGGACTACAGGTGCCTGTCACAAAGCCTGGCTGGTTTTTGTTACACTTGTCAATGTTATTTAGCTGGCCTGGGCCAGGTTCAAACCCATCAGCCTCAGTGTATGTGGGAGATACCATAAACACTGTGCTACAGGCACTTTTGTGTGTGTGTGTGTGTGACAGAATTTCACTTTGTTGCCCTCGGTAGAGTGCCATGGCATCATAGCTCACAACAAACTCAAACTCTTGGGCTCAAGTGATTTGCTTGCCTCAGTCTCCTGCGTAGCTGTGACTACAGGCACCTACCACAATGCCCAGCTATTTTTAGAGGTAAAGTCTTGCTCTTGCTCA
>NW_003852726.1:324646-326420 GCF_000181295.1 Otolemur garnettii
AAAAAAAAAAAAAAAAGGATTGTCAGTTTCAGTTCCCATTCCATTAGAATTTCTCCTGTTTATGAGCATTGTCAGATTGACATATGTAGTCTCCTTTTTTAATTGGGTATTTTTTCTTCCAGGATCTTAGTAACATTGGTCCTGCTTATGACAACCAAAAGCAAGCAGTGTGGTATCTACCATTGGGAATCTAAATGGTAAGTATTTAAATATCTGATTTAAGTAGTTTGAATACTTTTTAAGCTATTGAATCCAAATGTGCCTAGAGCTGGACGTTCTTTGAGTAAATCCTTAACCTGGATATTTACCAAGACATTTTAAAGCCCGAACTCAATTTTTAGGAGCTAACCAAGGATTTGGCAGATAGTAACGGAGAAGAACTTTTGTCATTTTACAACACAGTTTGGTTTTGAGTGAGATATGTTTAGTCTAAAACACTGTGTAATTTTAAGGTCAGATTTACTGTGTCTATATTAGAGTCTCCCTCTTCATCCTCATAACTAACATTTAATTAATTAATTAATTAATTATTATTTATTTATTTATTTTAGAGGCAGAGTTACATTTTGTTGCCTTCAGTAGAGTGCTGTGACATCACAGCTCACAGCAACCTCCAGCTCTTGGGCTTAAGCGATTCTCTTGCCTCAGCCTCCTGAGTAGCTGGGACTACAGGCACCCACCACAATGCCCGGATATTTTTTTGTTGCTGTTTAGCTGGGGCTGGGTTCGAACCTGCCACCTTTGGTACCTGAGGACAGCGCCCTATTCACTGAGCCACAGGTGCCACCTAACATTTAATTTAGAAGGAATCAGTTGCTCTCCACTCCTTTCCATAATTCAGCTATTACTTAACAAACTTCCTGTGCACATCACCTAATATTCCTTGCCCTGAAACTTCACCTTATTCATGTGATAGCATTTCTGGATCGATCATCTGCCGCAGTATGTTCTTCTGTTATTAACCCATCTACTAGAGAAATGTCCTTCATTACTAATGGCAATTTCAAGAGGGTTGGGGTAGCTGAGACCTAGTTAGCTATTCATCTGACACATGGCATCATTAACTTGTCTTTTGGAATGGTAGTATCTTAAATATCTAATAATTTCTACTGTTACTAATGTTCTGAAGTGGGTTGGAAATAGCTAAGTGTGTTGTTTTATCTTTTTGCACTGTATTTTTCCCTTTTAATTGTTTTGACAAATACTTGGTGCCTCTTCTATTATTACAGGTGGAGCCACTTTTGGAGATGAATTCCTCCTCTGTCTTCTTTCAGCCTCTCAGACTTAAGTATATTGTGCTTTGGAAAATGCTTTTGCTGAGTTGTGGTAGAAGCTAAAACTAAATAATTTTAAAGCACTGCGAAATGGGCCAGTAGCACTTAATCTGAAAGAGTAGTTCAGTTTAATGTTAGTAACTAAAAGCATTATGTTGTCATGTTCAGCCTAACACGGCCAGTAGTAATTTTTTTTTGTCATCTCTTTTTTTTTTAATGAAATGATAGCTGTATACATTAAAGCAACCATGGGGTACAGTGTAGTGTTTTCATATAAAATTTGAAATACTTTCATCAAGCTGGTTATCATAGACTTCATGTCATTTGCTTAGTCATTGTGTCAAAACATTTATATTCTAGTTCTAGAAAAGTTCACTTATACCCTTGTTAGATAGACCATATAGGTGATCTTTCCAGTCACCCTCCCACCACCCAGCTGCCCTTCTCCCCTCCCCTTCCCCACCCCCTCCCCATATTCTTGGGCTAGAATTAAGTTGTAT
>NW_003852726.1:329652-334616 GCF_000181295.1 Otolemur garnettii
CAGAAATGATAAGAGGATTTGAGGAAAAGCACTTATACAGTTCTTAGCTGCAGAAGACTCACTTCTCCACAGTAACTAAACCCAACAGTGAAGATCAGGTGTGGATATGTGAGAAGGTGGAGAGAGGACTGAGGGCTCTGATTTCTTTGTAAAGTTCAAGGGATAGTCAACTGCTAAGAGTTAAGGGAAGGTAGTACGTTGATAACCAGGCTTCTCACTCACTACACCATTTCTATTTGGGGCTGGATAATTCTGTGTTATGGGGTGTTATCTAACAGCATCCTTGAGATTCCTACCTACTGCATGCCAGTAGCTTAGCCCCCTGTCATTTCCAAATAACCCTGGGAGGCAAAACTGCCCTCTATTGGGCATCACTGAGATATATTTTAAGATACTGAGAGGGCTTGAAAAAAGTATCATGTGAAATGAGAGAACAGCAAAGAGAGTACAGATGTGAGAAAGAAAGTATGTGACAGTAAATAAACTGAATCTAGTCTTGCAAAATGACAATTAGAAGCATTTCAGGGCCCTGCTGACATACGAGACAGCAAATTTATAGTGAGTCAATGTGTGAGCATAGTGATTACATCATTTTCTCCAGAAGTACATGGCAACATAGATGAAGAAGTAAAGAATGCTCATAGTGGCCTGACTCAAGCTTGGAATTTTTGCCAGTTGGATGAAACAACAGGAGGAGAGAGCAGGAGAATTACATTTTTCTTAGGTTGGGATTTTGCTAAATGTGATAGGAAGGAGATGTAGAGAGAGGTATAGCTTAATATCTTAGTTCCCAAACTTTGCTGCACATTAGAATCATATGAAATATGTAAAACCCCAGTGCTGCAGTCATACACCATAGCAACAGTAGCAGAATTTCTGAGAGTGAGGTCAGACATCAGTAGTTTTAAAGACCTCCAGGAAAGTTTACACTTTGCCTGGGTCTGTGCTAGTGTTTTTCAAAGTCAGTCTCCACAACCAGCATCAGTACCACCTAGAACCTGCTAGAAATGCATTGTCTAAGGCCCCATCACAGACCTAACCAAATCAGAAACGTGAAGAGATTCAACAGCTATATTTTGACTCCAAGAAGTTAATGCACACTCAATTTTGAAAACCACTGCCATAAAAAAAAAGAGGGCTTCTTGGTGATTTCTAAAAGAAATCGTTCAGAGTATCCACCCTCTTTTTTATTTTTGTAATAAATAGGATGTGGAAAAGTAAAAGTCCTTTGGGCATTCAACACCACAAAACACAAAGAAAGGGGAATAGCAGGGATGACAGAGGAGTCGTTGCTGCCCCCTGTGGGTCCACCCCCCAGCAGACTTTCTTTTAGAATGTGCCTCAGACACACATTATTTGCTTCCTGTTCCTACATCAAAGATGACTATATTGTCTTTTCATGTGAGAGAAAATCTAAGTAGGAAATGTTTAGCATTTTCTTTGCAGCACCTCACAGAGTTCCCACTTATTGTTAAGGCTCTGTGAACAAATCCCACAGGATGCTGTCAGTTCACCCAGGTGAAGCTTGTACAAAATAGTGCCTCCTACTCAGGCTTTGGGATGCTAATGTCTGAGCAACCTGTCACTGATATTTTCTTATTCTTCCTGCTGCAAATTTGGGCTGGTGTGTGACTGAGTGTGTGTGTGGCAGAAAAGTAAAGGTTTTCTTTATGCATTGTAAGGTCCCCTAGTTTGCTAGTTTGTACCAGATGTGATAAGTCACATTGTTTTTCCTGCCCTTAATTATTTCCTTGTTTGCCTGCGTTGCTTTCCTTCTGCCTTGATTCAGCAGTATCCTTCCTCACTTTCCTGTAGGGAAAAAATTACTCTCACAATCTTTTCATCTCCAATTACCTAGGGCTTCTAAGAAATGGCTTTCGGTAGACTGCAGTAGAATCTCTGAATGCAAATAAATACAAGATTTTATTATATAACATTTGGAGCATAGGCCAGTTTTCATTTGATAAGAAAAATAGGAATTCATGTAGAGGCTAAGTTCAAAATTCAGTAGATAAGAGAATTATTTATTTGTATATATGGATGAATAGAGGAGAACTACATTTCATAAACTGGGATAATGAAACGAAAAAAAAATAAATGAAGATAATGGTCTACTTCTCCAAACATAAAAATAAACCGTACAAAACATTGGTGTGTGCCACACCTTCTGGGGGCATGACACGATTGTAAGAGGGACTTTACCTAAAAAATGCAATCAGTGTAACCTGGTTTCTTGTACCCTCAGTGAATCCCCAACAATAAAAAATAAAAGTACAAAACAGTATGACCTTAAATTTTGTCTTTGCTATTGTGTTTAAATTATGTCTTTGATATTGGATTTACATTAAATGTTAATTTCCAGAGATGTTGTCACCTTTTAACTGACTTTGATTCAGTATCTCAATATAAATCATAGGCCTGTGAATTCCTAGCACAGTGTTGAGTAGCATCTTACTTTTCTATAGGATATATTCCTGGTATTCATATTCAAAAATGAAAAAAAAAAAAAAAAGCTGGACGGATGAAAAATGTTTCTGTTTTAGAGCAGTGGTTCTCAACAGCTTCAGGTTGATCCAAACAATGTAGACCTCATAAGATAGTTTTGTATTTCACATTTGACATCTCAGTAAACAAATAGTTCTCACACTTGTTGTTAGTACTCTGAGTGCTCTACAAATCTTAATTTATCTTTGATAATTCTCTGTGAGGTAGCTACTTGCCATTTCCAAACTCATTTGACATATGAAGAAAATGAGACACAACGAGAGCAGGTGACTTATGCAAAGCCACCAAGCGGCAGTAGACAGTCGCAGACCTGGGTGTGAGCCCAGCAGCACGTCCCCAGGCACCTGACTATGTGTGCTCTCTCCCACTGACAGACAGACTATGGACTCACTAGGACACTTAAACCAATAGCTACTTTTATATATACATCTACAAAATACTAGTTAATGTCTTATAAGCTACTTTACGTATCATTTTCTGGATGTAATAATGTTGCCCTCCCCAATATTGGCTGAAAATATTGCTCTACAGCTTAAAAATATTGCTTTCAGGAGAGTTTCTTAAACCCAATGCAGCACTTATATACTTTACATTTAGAAACAGCTCTAATAGGTGAGACCCCATAACTTTCAGCCCATAGCAGATTACAAGCAGAATGCCTGAGTGGTTAAAAAACAAATAAACAAAAAAACTGGGGTTTTGAAATAAGAATGCCTTGGTTCAGTCAAAGCCTGGCGCTGCCACTTTACCTGGGTTACCTTACTCAGGTTATATTGACTACCTAAATCTCTTGTATCTTACTTATAGAAAGGCCATAAAATGCTTATCCCATGTATTATGGGGAGTAAATGAGACAATGTACCATAAAGCACATTGGTACATGGTGCATTTCTGGGATGTCAGGTGGCAGCCATTGTGCAGAAGGAAGCAACAACAGTAGTCACGAGGACTGTAAGAAGGTAAAGATGATTGTTAGCAGCCTCGCAGCCTGATAGTCAAATGGCAAAATCAATGGCCTTTTAAAAAATACTTGAATAAATAGTCCTCTTCAAAAAGTCATGCAGCTTTAGAAAGATTTTTTAAATGGCACTATTTTACAAACTAGTAAACAGGAATTTTGGAAAGAGGGTTGCATCTGGTTTGACAAGAGGTGTAGAAAATAGAAAAGAAATTTCTGTCACTGTTCTCAGACACAAGAAAGAAGTGTATTTTCCTCACATCCCATAACTGCCAGAGTGACTGTTGTATCCACTGTTAGCAGCTTCCTCACATTATCCCCCCAGGGGGTATGTCAGACAATTTCTTTTGCAGTCTCCCAACATGAATTTTAGGAATGCCAATCAAAGCCATATATAAAAGACAGAGAACCATTTCAGATCATTCTGTAGGCTGAAAACTAAATACCTACCTTCATTTATTACCAATTAAAAATGTATTTGCAGAGAAGACATATACTTGCAGGAATTATTCAAATGTAAGATCTCATTTGAATTAAGAATGGAATCATCACTGATCGGACACATCAGTCTCTTTTTTAATGATATAATTCCTTTAAAAAGTCCCCTCATCTTCATGACTATGTAAAAGGCATACTTTTTAGAAAGCAATCTTTATTAATGAGCCATAAATATAGTCTCCTCAGTGCCTCCTGCAGCATTTGGTAACAGAGTCTAGTGAAGAAAGATTCAAACCCTCATTCAAACCCTCATTATAAAGGTTTTGTGATTAAATCTTGATTGCTTCACCGTTTTTGAGCACTGTATCAGCACATATATAATCTGCTTCTGTATCTTCTTTTTCCAATCATTGACATGATTGTTAAAAGGGAAGCTGCAGAAGTGAACTTAACATGCAGAGTCAAACAATCCCACATATTAGGATAATGTGATTTTATTTAAAAAATTGTTTAATAGGAGGGTAAAGAACAGAATTCTGTGGCTAAAGACCAGGTGCTTATCTAAATGAAAAGGATTATCTCCATTTCTAAGAAGTGATTGGCTTCATTTGGGTGCTGTAATTTTGCTGCTAGTAAGGAAATGATAAACTCTTTCCTTCCTAGAGCAAGTGAGAAAGTACATTCCTCAGGTTTGGAAGAGGGAGACTCTCTTTACTCATGGATTCTTGCTTTGTGTTGGGTAAGATAAGTTGTAATCCTTATGCACAAACTCAAGAATTCATCTGTCCTCATTACCCAATGTGCATACTTCCCCAAACTTCAGGTTGGGGTCAGCTTCCTGAGAAGTTGATGGCCCCTGAATGTGTAATGTTAAGAATGTTGCTGAAGAACTGCAGCCAGCTTTTTACAGAAGCTCCCGTCCAGAAGGAGGCTGAAAGGACAGAACCTTAGCAAATTAGCTGATGGTTTGGAGCAGAGACAAGAGAGAAGATTGAAGAGTGCACTTCAACCTTCCTGAGGCGAGCTGCAACCCTGAAATTACAACCAAAAGGTACAAAATCCA
>NW_003852726.1:349228-356546 GCF_000181295.1 Otolemur garnettii
AAATAAAAAAAAAAAAAAAAAAGAATGTTGTTGAAGCAGCAGGATTATTTGGGAAAGACTATTGGGTAGAGTCAAATCCACCACTGACTTGCTGGCAGGGCTGTCCAACCTTTTGACCTCTCTGTCCCACATTGGAAGAAGCATTGTCTTGGACAACATATGCATAAAGACTAATGAAAACCGATGAGCAAAAAAATACCCCCCAAAGGGTCCATGCATAATATTCATGATCTCTGCCACCACAGATAAGCAAAACAGTCCTTACATAATCTATATGCAGCCCACAGACCATAGGTTGGGCCATGGACCAAATCCCTGGTAGGTAGTCTCATAACTATGAAGACTCTCTCTACAGTATGGCTACTGTTATGGTTAGTAAAGATAGTATAGGCAGAAGAGATCATGGAGCTGACAGTCTAGGAAGATTCCGTGAAGAAAAAGAATCTGAGCTGAATCTGTAGGATATGTACAATTTTAAACACAGTGTAGGAGTTTTATTCAGTGGGAATATTTTGGAATAAAAGGTTTATGATGGAAGGGTTTCAAGAAAAAGATAAGGAAATAATTGTGAAGAGTTAAATACAAGCATGCCTTGTGTTACTGTGTTTCATTTTACTGTGCTTTTTTACCAATTGAATGTGTGTGGCAACCCTGTGTGGAGCAAGTCTACCGGCACCATTTTTCTGACGCTGTGTTCTCTTTGTGTCCCCAAGTCATATTTTGGTAATTCTCACGATATACAAAATTCTTTATTATTGTTATATCTGTTATGATGATCTATGATCAGTGATGCTTGATGTTACAAATTGTAATTGTAAAACGGCGAGCTGAATCCACAGACCTATGTTCTGATTGCTCTACTCACCAGCCATTCCCTCTGCTCTTCTGCTCTCCTAGGGCCTCCCTATTCCCTGAAACACAATAATATTGAAATTAGACCAATTAATAGCCCCAATGTTCAAGTGGGGTTATTAATTGGTGTAATAACCAAAATGTTATTAGATATTAGATTAAATGTTCAAGTGGAAGGAAGAGTTGCACTTCTCCAATTTTAAATCAAAAGCTGGAAATGATTAACCTCAGTGAAGAAGTCATGTCAGAAGCTGAGATAGGCCAAAAGCTCGGCCTCCTGCACTGATTAACCAGGTTGTGAGTGCAAAGAAAAATTCTTGAAGGAAATGAAAGTGTTATTCCAGTGAACAAACAAATGATAAGAACATGAAACAGACTTATTACTAATAGGGAGCAAGTCTTAAATAGAAGATCAAATGAGTCACAATATTCTCTTAAACCAAAGCCTAATCCAGAGAAAAGTCCTAACTCTTTTCAATGCTGTGAAGCTGAGAGAGCTGATAAAGCTGTAGAAAATAAGTTTGAACACATACAGCAGAGATTGGTTCATGAGGTTTATGGAAGCTCTCTCCGTAACGTCAAAGTACAAGGTGAAGCAGCTGATGTAGAAGCTGCAGGAAGTTTCCCAGAAGATCTAACTAAGGTGATGGATGAAGGAGACTGCACCACACAGCAGAGTTTCTGTGAAGGTGCAGCAGCCTTCTACTTGGAAGAAGGTGTCGTCTGGGACTTTCAGTGCTGGGGAGGAGAAGTCAACACCCGACTTCAAAACTTCAAAGGACAGGCTGACTTTCTTGTTAGCAGTTAATACAGCTGGTGGCTTTCAGTTGAAGACAGTGTGGATTTATCATTCTGAAAATTCTAGGGTTTTTAAGAATAATGCTAAATGTACTCTGCCTGTGTCTAGAAATGGAACAAAGTTTGTATGATAGCACATGTGGCCAGACAGATCCTCTAAACAGAAATTAGACAAAGATATTAAAGATTTAAATGAGACCCCAGAACAACTGTGATTGATAGACATATATAGAACACTCCATCCCAAAGATAAAGAATATACATTCTTCTCATCATCCTATGGAACATTCTCCAAAATTGATCATATCCTAGGACACAAAACAAACCTCAATAGAATCAAAAGAATTGAAAGTCTACCTTGCATCTTCTTAGACAATAAGGGACTAAAAGTTGAACTCAACTCCAACAAAAACGTTCAACCTCACACAAAGACATGGAAGTTAAACAACCTTATGCTGAATGACAGGTTCAGGAAGAAATAAAAAAGGAAATCTCTAACTTCCTTGAGTATAACAACAATGAAGAGACAAGCTACCAAAACCTAGGGGATATAGCAAAAGCAGTCCTGAGAGGAAAATTTATTGCTTTAGAAGCCTACATTCGAAAAACAGAAAGAGAGCACATCAACAAACTCACAAGCCATCTGATGGAATTGGAAAAAGAAGAACAATCTTAAGCCTAAACCTAGCATTCTTTCCATTTTAAGAAAAGAAATATCTGGGATTAAATCAGAAATTAATGAAATTGAAAACAAAAGAATGATTCAGAAAAGTAATGAAACAAGGAGTTGGGTTTTTGAAACATAAATAAAATAGCACATGTGTTTACAGCATGGTTTACTGAATGTTTTAAACCTGTTTGATTTCCACTTTGAAGCCTATTACTCAGAAAAAGGGATTCCTTTTCAAAATATTACTGTTCATTGACAATGCCCTTGCACACCCAAGAGCTCTGATCACATGCCGGCTAACACAACATCCATTCTGTAGTCCATAGATCAAGGAGTCATTTCAACTTTCAAATCTTATTATTTAAGAAATATACTTTGTACAGCTATAAGCTCCCATAGATAGTGATCCCTCTGATGTATGCAGGCAAAGTCACTTGAGAACCTTCTGGGAAGGATTCTGCCATTCTAAATGACACTAAAAACATTTGTGATTCATGGGAGGTGATCAAAATATCAACACTAACGGGAAAACTTGGAATCAAGGTTTGTAACCTGTTGATTCTAAAACCTCATGAATGACTTTGAGGGATTCAAGACTTCAGTGGAGGAAGTAGCTGTAGATGTGGTAGAAATAGGAAGAGCACTAGAATGAGAAGTGGAGCCAGAGCTGTGAATGCACTGCTGCAATCATACGGTAAAACTCAAATGAATGAAGAGCTGCTGCTCATGGATGAGCAAAGTAAGGAGTTTCTGGAGATGGAATCTACTTCTGGTGAAGATGCTGTCAACATTGTTGGAATAATAATAAAGGATTTAGAATATTCTATTAGCTTATTTGATAATAGAATAGCAGCAGGGTTTGAGAAGGTTGACTTAATTTTGAAAGAAGTTTGTTCAACTGTGACTGAGACACTATCAGACAGTTTTGCATACTTCAGAGAAATATTTCTGAAAAGGACGAGTCAATCAATGTGACAAATTTTTTATTTTATTTTAAGAAACTTCCTCAGCTACCCCAGCCTTTAGCAACCACCACCCAAATCAATCAGCAGTCATCAACATCAAGCAAGACCCTCCACCAGAAAAAAGATTATGACTTGCTGAAAGCTGGGGTGATCATTAGCATTTTTAGAAATGAAATATTTAAGTATGTACATTGTTTTTTAAGACATAATCCTATTGCACACTTAACAGACTACAGGGTAGTATAAAAACAGCTTTTCTGTGTGCCAGGAACCAGAAACTTTGTGAGATTCACATGTTTGTGCCGTTCTGGGACCAAACCTGTGATATATCCTAGGTGTGCCTGTGTTCTATTTTTTATCTCAGTTATTTCTTTCCATTGTGCATTAGCTACTGACTAAAATCCTTTCTTTAAAATAATTTTTATTTGCAATTCTGAAAAAATACATCTTTAATACATCTTTTAACCCAGACTGAAGCTTCCAAACATGACTTATTGAAGGTTGTCAGGAAGGCATTCTTTAGAAGCCAGGGTAAGAAAACTAATTTGAGGATGGTCAGTTGTTTTAATCTGTTTAACTTTGGTTCTATAATCCCAGAATGGCATAAAAAGTAATAAAAAGCCTTAGACTATCCCATCTACAACAGTCTCAATCTCACAGACACTACTCAGAATGAAACATTCTTGAAAATCTCTAGGCTTGGGACCAAGTTGGAGTGTGCTATGTAGAGTGAGGTAAAACAAATGATTTATAATTAAGACTACAGTAGTAAGTCCTATCATGCTCTCTGTATGGCAAAATATTAAAGCAGAAACTCAAAAAATGACAGCTACAAGCAAATGTGACCAAGTTGTCTACATGATTGTGTGTGAGTTTATGTGTCCTTAAAGCAGCATTGAGATGATTTCTAATTGACCAGAGTAATCACCATTTAAAAATTTTTCTTACTCTATTTCTTGCTGCTTCATATATTTATATCATCAGGGTAGCCCAAAGTCACTTCAAATTATAAAGTTTGTACTTAAGGTTCTATGAAACCCAGATGGTTTTCCTGTAATTTTCTAACACTTAGGAAAGAAAGAAGCCAGATGCAGTGTCTCATCCCTGCAATCCTAGCACTCTAGGAGGCCAGGCCAGAGAATTCCTGGAGCTCAGGCATGCAAGATCAGTCTGAACAAGAATGAGATCCCATCTCTACTAAAAATAGAAAAACTAGCCAGGCATTGCGGCAGGTGCCTGTAGTCCTCCCAGCTACTCAGGAAGCTGAGGCAGGAGGATCACTTAAGCCCAGGAGTTTGAGGTTGCTGTGAGCTCTGATGAGTTTACTGCACTCGACCTGGGGCAACAGAGTGAGACTATCAAAAGAGAGGGAAAGAGAGTAAAGAGAGAAAGCAAAGGAAGGAATGGAAGAAAAGGAAGGGAAGAAAGGAAAGAAGGAAGAAAGAAAGACTAAGACACAAAAATTATTTAATAAAATAAAAAAGGAAAGATGCTACCTAACTCATTTTATGAGGCTGCCTTATAAGACATAAGAAAGAAAAAATATAGTCCAAATTCACTCACAAATATTGATGCAAAATATTAGCAAATTGAATGCACTGAAGAGGACATACTGTGTGATTCACATATACAAAATTCAAAAAGAAGTGAAACTGCAGTGGTTGTCAGTGACTATTTGGGTGATCATTGCAAAGAAAATCTAGGAACCAACTCAGGAGAGAGAAGGAGTCATAGTTGCCAAGGAGCACTGGGATTCCAGTTTGACAATATTTTATTGTTTGAAATGGTGAGTGGTTATGTAAACTTCCACTACATAGTTTTGTTAATCTGTACGTTCATGTTTTATGCAATTTCTACGTAATATCATATTATGTTACCAATACTGTTAAAAGGAAAAAATTAAAAACTTGCAAAGGGCCTAGATAAATATCAGCAATCATTTTCTCCGGCTAGAAAAACATCTTGGTGAAATACATCTTTATGTAAAGCAGAAACAAGTGACATTTGTGCTGGATAATTCTTTGGGGGACTCTCCTGCACATGGTGGGGTGTTAGCAGCACCCTTGGCCTCTACCCACCAGGTGCCAGTATCACTTTCTCTCTCTAGTGTGACAACTAATTGAGAACCTTCCCAGACATAAAGGCATTAACCTTTGCAAGGATTGCTTTGTATGCTGTAGCTACATAATTTTTAGAGTAGCCTTTTTAAGTTTCATTTTTCTTAAATTTCTTATTGCCTTACTTTTAGTATTCTGATTTTGTTTTCTCTGGTAATGTAGCTCAAAACCCTTGGGATGAATTTCTTTTTAATTTGTTCTCTTGATACATGGACCCATGTGAATATTTTATTTATGGATGCTGAAATTTGAATTACATATAATTTTTATATGTCAAGAAAATATTATTCTTCTTTTGAATTTTTTTTTTTTTTGAGACAAGCTCTCACTTTGTCCCCCTGGGTAGAGTGCCATGAAGTCATAGCTCACAGCAACCTCTAACTTTTGTGCTCAAGTGATCCTCTTGCCTCGGCCTCCAGAGTACCTGGGACTACAGGCTCTGGCCTCAGTGCCTGGCTAGTTTTTCATTTTTAGTAAAGATAGGGTCTGACCCTTCATCAGGCTGGTCTTGAACTTCTGATTTCAGGTGATCCACCCACCTTGGCTTCCCAGAGCGCTAAGATTACAGGCATTAGCCATTGCACCTGGCCTCTTTTGAATTTTTTAAACATTATTTGAAAATATAAAAGCTATTATTAGTTCTAGAGTGATCCAAAATCAGGCGGTGCGCCAGATTGGGCCCTGGGCCCTAGCTTGTCAACCTACGCTAAGCACTTGCCACTCAAAATGTGACCCACAGATTAGCAGCATTAACTTCACTGGGGAGCCTATTAGAAATTTGGACTTTTGACTGTACTGCAAATATTTTGTGCCAGAGTCAGAATTTTACCAAGATGAATTTTATGTACATTATTGTGGGAAGAACACTTAACATGAGATCTAGCCTCTTAACAAATTTTAAATGTGCAATACTATATGGTAATTATAGGCATAATTTTATTTAACAGATATGTATAATTTAATTATCTTGTATTACTGAAACTTTATACCTGTTGAATAGCAACTTCCCATTTCTCTTCTCCCAGCTCCCAGCAAACACTATTCTACCCTCTGCTTCTATGAGTTTGACTATTCTATATGCCTCAGATAAGTGGTATCAGTGTAGTTGAAACCTCATCTATGTTGTTGCAGATGGCAGGAATTTCTTCTTTTTTAAGGATTAATTACATTCCATCATATGTGTTGTACACAAACCATGATGGATATTTAGGTCATTTCCAGATCTTGTTTATTGTGCCCAGGGCTGTTTGTGCACAATACTAGTGTGATGACCTTGGGAGTGCAAATACTTCAAGATTCGGATCTCAATTCTTTAGGATAAATACCCAGAAGTGAGATTGTTGGATCAAATATTTCTATATTTATTTATTTTTTTTTTTAGGAAATGCCTACTGTTTTGATAATAGCTATACCATTTTTCCTTCATCATATACAAAAATCAACTCAAAATAATTATAGACATAAACACAAGGCTTGAAACTATAAAACTTCAAGAAGAAAACAGGGTAAAAGCTTTATGACATTCGTCTTGGCAATGACTTCCCAAATATGGCACCAAAATCATGGGCAACAAATGCAAAAATGAGTAAGTTGAAACCATATCACACTAAAACCTTCTGCACAGCACAGGAGACAATCAACCGAATGATAAATAGACACAATGAGAGGAAAGGTTTGCAAGCCGTGAATCTACTAAGAGGTTAATATGCAAAATGCATGAGAAACTTCTCCAACTCAATAGTATAAAACCAAATAATCCAATCAGAAAATGGGCAAAAGACTTCAATAGATATTTCTCCAAAGACAACACATACAGTCAACAGTGATGTGAAAAGATGTTCAGTATCATCAGGGAACTGTGAAACAAAACTATAAGAAAATATCTCAATATTTATTTATTTATTTGTTTTTTATTT
>NW_003852726.1:358150-359142 GCF_000181295.1 Otolemur garnettii
AATAATGTTCTTAATCTCACAACAGATTAATGGTAACTATAAATATTATTCTACTTTAAAGATGAGAAACTGAATCTCAGATGGCCCAACATGGCAAAGTTAGTAAATGATATAAGCAGAATTAAAGACTTCTTTTCTGTTGCTGGAGCCTGTTTTTATTTTATTTTATTTTTTTTGTCTGTTTTTGCCCATGTATTGTAAACCATGACTCATTTGGCAAGACTATCACTAAATCTAGCTTAATCCAGTACTCAAGTAGGTTTCTATGTAGAAAAGGTAGAGGTTATAGTAAATTTTAACATATCAGTCAATGGAATGTGATGCTGCTCCCTGACCAGACCCATAAGTGCTGCTGGAAGGATTATTGCCAAGTAGTAATTTGTAAAATAATTGCTGCTTGTAAAATGCCATTCTCTTTCCTACACAGGAGATAGCATAATTTAGTAGCTTTCCATGAGAACTAACAGGAGAAGCTGCCTTACCCAGTAAAGTGGAAAGGTACTTGAGGACTGAAATGTCCATAAATATAACACAAACCCAAATTCCTGGCTGCTGCCTCCACCAAAAGGAACCTGGGGACAAATAAGGCAGCTGATTCTTCAGGAAAGAGAACACAGATCTTGTTGTGGATGGAAAGGGGAAGCAGGCACACACTTCTGCTTCCCTCTTGTGCCCTCCCCGGGATCCTGGTGTCCTCGGGTCTCTTCCTTCCCTCTCTTGGGCCTTGTCTCCTATCTGGGTAGGAGAGAAGAATGCTTGAAATTTTCTCAGACAAAATGGCTAAGTGGAAGGAATTATTTTCTTATTTCTCTACTTATCTCTACACAAAGCACAACTAGATATTTGATGTTGATTTACCAATCCCCTCCTCCTCCTTGCTTGGCCCCTTCCTGGCCATATTACAGACACTCTGTGTTTGTTCTTAAAAAAAATTGTCGGCTCGGCGCCTATAGCTCAACCGGCTAAGGCGCCAGCCACGTACACCTAAGCTG
>NW_003852726.1:359409-361921 GCF_000181295.1 Otolemur garnettii
CTACAGTCATCATTTTTAGAATAATAATAATAACAGCTACCATTTATTAAGTGTCCATAGTATAAAGGACATTAAGTGTCACTACATAGTGAAAAAATTACTCTATGTAATTTTCAAAAAAGCAGAAACCTTAAGTACATTGCCCATAGTCACATGGCATGCAAGAGTAGTGTTGCTTTGGACCAAACTCTGGCTGCCCGCCATGGGCTTTCTTTCTCTTTTCTCTCTGCCATGTGACCTCCTGCAATATGGAAGCCAGGCATTATGAAACTTTCAGATGCCAGTGAGGGAACAGTACCCAGAAGCAAGGATGCTCCTCTAGGTCTGGAAAGGAGCAGGTATGATTTATTTTCCCATTTCACAGATGGGTGAACTATGTCTTATGGAGGTTGAAAAGTTTGCCCAGAGTCACCAAGATAATAAATGTGAGAGATAGGATTACAACTTGCATCTTTTGACATCTGGTACAGAGCTATTTTATATTTCTTATAGTCCCTCACTGGTAGCCCAGTGGCAACAGGAATTTTGAGAGGCTGGGAAAACCTCCTTGCCATTGGCCTAATCCGAGTGACATCTACTCCAGTCTTATCACTCAGGTGAGTCTGTTAATGCAGTTTCAGTGCCCAGTTGTGCAGACAAATTTGTGAGCTCCTCTGGCCCCAGGGAAGGGAGGAAAGAGAAGGCAAATCACTGTGGATTTTCCTGCTTTCTGTCATCATCTAAAAACACTCCCTTGCAAATTCCTCAAACTCTTTTCTCTCAGCCATATTGGCACAACTCGCCCTTGGTGAGCCATCTTCAAGTGTCCCCTGAGCAGTGAGTCTGGTGAAGAACAGCCTTGATCTGGGAGTAATGGTTTCCCTTTAAGTCGTGACACACTTGTGCTGCCTGTTGTCAGGCTGCCGGTCTTGCTCTGCCATAACAGCTTTGCCTTCTCATACACAGGTGTTGCCTGAGCTTGAACATGGTGAGGATCAACTGATTCATTTGGTTAGTTAGCTAGTACCCAACATGATACTGTAGAGGGAAAAAAAGGATATAAATAGGTCTTTATAGATTTTGAGAAAATACTTCTCAAGCTACATCTGTAATTAATATTGCTGCTATATATTAAAATTGTGGATTCTATGAATTTTTTAAAGACATGAAATTGGCAAATTTAATGTAATTTATTTTAAAGTTATGCATTTTATTTAAATTACTTTGTATGTGATTTTAAATATACATATTTAACTAAATTAAATAATAAACAAGTTGGCCAAAAATTTTTTTTTGAGAAGAGTGGTTATTCTAACTGGGACAATAGAAATATCATCTTTTATTTAGGCCTAAGTCCTATCAGGAGTTGCTTCACAGCTAGGCACCTCCTCCTACCTTCGCAGACCCCCCACGGGCCCCACCTTCCCTCTTACTCTTCCTTCTCTCCATTGCTTTTATCATTATCTAATGTTTTGTATAGTTACGTGTCCCTATTATTGATCACTTTTCTTATTTTCACTGCTGTTTCCTGGAGGCTAGATCAGTGATCATAATGTAGCAGACATTCAAAAAATACTTTTTGAATGAATTAATCTAGGTTAATGGCACCGTCACAGCCCTAGTTGATCAAGTCAGGAGCCTAGGAAACAGTCTTAAAGTCTCCCTTTTCCTCAACTTGAGGGCAAATCCGTCACTAAGGTGAGCAGGTGCCACCTTCAAAATACATCTCAAAGACTTTTTATACTTCTCCAAATCCAGTGCCACTGTAATGCAAATCAGGGCCATCTCTTGCCTGGACCATAATAGTGCCCTATGTTGTCTCCTTGCTTCTACTCTCGTCCTCTCCAAAACTCATTCTCCACACAACAGCCAGAGAAGCCTTCTAGAAAATGCATATCAGATCGTATCACCCCTCCTCTATTTAATATCCTTTAATGGCTTTTCTTTGCTTTCAGAATACAGTCCTTATCAGGGTCTCTGAGATACTGTGCGATGTATCCTGACTACCTCTCCGTCTCCCATCACTTTGCCCACCTACTCCAGCCGTGCTGGCCTCATTCTATCCACAGGGCACAGCAGATCCTCTCCCTCTCCAGGTCACCGACCTTGCTGCTGCCGCTGCCACCTACAACACTTTCCTTCCACCTTTCTGTATGGATTCAGCTTGCCTATTATTTCTTTCCTTCCCAACCTATTGAAAGTAGTTATGAGATTTCATCATCCAGGTATTTCCTTCAGGGTTCCCCTCAGAATCGTAATTGTCTGGTTTAATTGATTACTTGTTTATTGGCTGTCTTACCCCTAAAATGGTAGTTGGCAAACTTTTGTTTTGTAAAGACCAGATGGTAAATGTTGCAGGCTTTGCAGGTCAGCCTTTTGTTAGAACTGCTATATTTTGCCATTACTGTGTAAATTAAACCATTGACAATATGTAAATGAATGGGTATGGCTGTGTTCTAATAAAACCTTGTTTATGGACACTGAAATTTGCATTTCATGTAAATTTCACATCACAAAATGTTATTTTTCTTTA
>NW_003852726.1:362180-364112 GCF_000181295.1 Otolemur garnettii
AAAAAAAAAAAAAAAATGGAAAAAGCATTCTTAGTTCATAGGAGGTACAAAATACCGCCTCAGATTGACATGAGGTAAGAAATAAGATGTTATAACATATATTCATATTTATTTATATGCTTTTTTCATATACATCTCCTCCCACTGTTAGGAGTGACCCCAGAATGAGAGCTATTATGCCCACCTCATGGGGTTATTGTGAGGTTCATTTAGATGATAATAAATTAATAGCCATACAAGTATAAGATGATAAAGCTGAGGTATGCTACCACTTTAGGACACTAGTGTACTTTGCCAAGCATTTTGTATCATCCTATCACTTAATACAAACACCAAAGGTAGGTCCAGTTATGCTTTCCTATTACCATTGACAAATAAGAAGTTCAGACTGATGAGGTACTTAACCTAAGTAGCATAGCTAGAAGTGGGAGACCTCAAATACATGCTTATGTCTCTGGTTCCAAATCTGTGTCCATGATATGAACATCAATGATAAATCATGATGTTAATATGGGATAGATCTTATTGCTACTTCTGGGAGGGGACAGACATGCCACTGTTGTGCTAATCATCCTATGGATAAAATAATAAAGCATGGACAGAACAATCAATGAGCAAGAGCTTCTTGAATCAAAGTGCCATTAAGAAGATGAAGGTGGGCCGTTCAGGATGGCGTGCCGGGGGTTTCTGCACTGGTGTCCCCCAAGCTGACTCTCCTCTCCTCACGCGGGCACCACAGTCGGCACAGAACAACACCAGCCCTTTCCCTCTCCCCTTCCTTCCAGGAGATGCCCCAGAGTCAGGACTCCATAGGAAGAAGTTCTAAAGGATTTTGAAGACTTGGCTAGAAAACTCCCATGGTCAGAGCCTTTGAAAGTATGGAAAATTAACACCACTTTTAAGAAAAAAAAAACAAAGCACAAAAAGATAAATCAAAATTCAAGTAAAGGGAAGATTGATAATGGAAAAGAAGACAAAACAGATGAGGCCGATGTTAAAAAAGAGTTGCCTGGCAATGCTTTAGATTCACATATCTTAGATTATTATGAAAATCCAGCCATCAAAGAGGAGATATCTACATTGGTAGGTGATGATTTGGCATCTTGCAAAGATGAGACTGATGAGAGTGCAAAACAAGAAACTGAGCCTCAAGTGCTAAAATTTAGAGTCACATGCAACAGGGCAGGAGAGAAACATTGCTTTACCTCCAATGAGGCTGCAAGAGATTTTGGAGGTGCTATTCAAGATTATTTTCAGTGGAAGGCTGACATGACCAACTTTGATGTGGAGGTTCTTTTGAATATCCATGGTAATGAAATCATTGTGGGCATTGCTTTGACTGAAGAGAGTCTCCACCGAAGAAATATCACACATTTTGGACCTACAACTCTTAGATCAACTCTTGCCTATGGGATGCTCAGGCTCTGTGATCCTCTGCCTTATGATATAATAGTCGATCCAATGTGTGGAACAGGGGCAATACCAATAGAGGGAGCGACTGAATGGTCTGACTGTTACCATATTGCTGGCGATAATAATCCACTGGCTGTAAATAGAGCAGCAAATAACATCTCATCTTTATTGACCAAGAGCCAAAATAAAGAAGGGAAACCATCGTGGGGTTTGCCCATAGATGCTGTTCAATGGGATATCTGCAATCTGCCCTTAAGAACAGGCTCAGTGGATATTATTGTAACAGATTTGCCGTTTGGAAAAAGGATGGGCTCCAAGAAGAGAAACTGGAACCTTTATCCAGCTTGCCTACGGGAGATGAGCCGTGTCTGCACACCTGCAACAGGCAGAGCTGTACTTCTTACTCAGGACACGAAGTGCTTTACCAAGGCATTATCTGGAATGCGACATGTATGGCGAAAGGTGGATACAGTCTGGGTGAACATTGGGGGCCTTCGTGCTGCAGTTTATGTTCTGGGA
>NW_003852726.1:365361-371423 GCF_000181295.1 Otolemur garnettii
AAAAAAAAAAAAAAAAGAAGATGAAGGTGGTCTTCTCCAGAAGAAGTTTGCATATATGGCCCTGAAACGTTAAGATAGAGCAAAGAATGACAATTAACTCCTAATTTGCTGTTGCCTTTTCTCCTAAAGTCAGTCCTCTCTAGAATTTGCCAAGGAATCAGATTGCTTGAAGGCTGCTTAAGAACTAATTACCCTGAATTCTATGAGCTTGTAGATAGTCTGTCTTTTGCTTGAAAGACCTGGAGTTGTTGCCAGGCAAATAACCCCAGGCAAAGCTGGCTTCTTTTAACGTAGCTTTTCTAGCTTCCCTTTAATCTTTACCAAGTAAAGGACAGTACATCAAGGAGTAAAAGCAGCTTTATTATCTCTCCCAATGTTAACTTATCGAACCCCTTAAAAGTCTAGGAACAGAAAATAGGCTTGGTTCTATAATACAAGGGAGAATTGTCTTGTCTGTTCCATACTTTGGAATGAACTTTCTGGGACATCTGGGAAAATCATTTTACTTCCTGGGATTCATAAAGAAAGGGGGTCTGTGAATTGGTGCTCAGTGAGGGACAGAGTGGTATCCTACTTTCTTTACCTAGCCCAGTGCTCCACCATCAGGACCCAAACCCATTCCCTCTCCCATTAGGTTACCACTTTCTCTTGCCAACCTTATGCCTGCTAATTCCCATTCTGCACACTTTCTTCTTACTGCCCTCTTTAACATTTTATTTTCCAAAGTCACCCTCTGCATTGCTACTTCTTCCCAGCTCTCAGGACTCACCAGCAAGCTGCTTCCCATACAATACATTCCTTACAGGCTTTTCAATGGCAAAGGCTTAGGTTCCTTATACCAGGTGTCTACTTCCAGACCATTGCCTTCCACACTGCTTCACCTTCACACCCCCACTCAAGACCTACCAGTAATTTCCCTGACCATTTTTGTTCCAAGTCCTCTGCTGACCTGCTGACACCCTATCCGAACTTAGAAACACACAAGCTTGGCTCAGTCTTTCTCTCCATCATCACTGACTGGCAGTGTCCAACTGATGAACCGATGAGATCCAGTACACTAGACTTACATTCTCTTTGGGGTTTTTGTTTGTTTGTTTGTTTGTTTGTTTGTTTTTTAAGGACAGGGCACATTTCTATAGCATAGCAGGGACTCATCAAATGTGTATCAAAGTCAACTGAGTTGAGTGAATGAATGATACAACCAGGGAACTGTAGGCTCACAATCCATTGATTTTACTTTTTACTTTTGCCCTCTTCAGTTTGGAAATCTAGTACCAGGAACACAGCCTGTATCTTTTCATCCCTTGGCCATGTAGTACTTATTTTGGGGTGCTAGGAAGGAGCTGAATAGCTAAAGAATTTTTATGGTTTTAGCTATTGCAATGAGGTATTTAGTCCTTTTTCAAGAATGAATTCATGAACTTAATTGGCCTTGGGTTTTGTTTTTAAGTCTGTTTATGTGGTAAATCACATTTGTTGATTTGCATATGTTAAACCATCCTTGCATCCCTGGGATGAAACCCTCTTCATCATGGTGGACTGTCTTTTTAATGTGCTGTTGAATTTGTTTTGCTGGTATATTGTTGAGAATTTTCACATCTATATTCATTGGAGATATTGGTCTATTGTTTACTTTTTTTTTGTTGTGTCCTTTCTTGACTTTCTTGACCTATCAGGATGATACTGGCTTTATAGAATGAGTTATGATTCCCTCCTTTGCAAATGTATGGAAGAATTTCAGTAAGGTAGTTCTAGTAGAACTCATCTGTGAATATGTTTGTTCCTAGGAGAGATTTTTATTACTATTTCAGTCTTTCTGGTAATTATTGATCTTTTCAGGAGTTCCATTGTTTCCTAATTCAAGCTTGGGAGTTTGCATGGCTCCAAAAATTTATCCACCTCCTCTAGATTTTGTAGTTTGTTTATGTAGAGGTTTTCATAGTAGTTTTGGAGGACATTTTATAGCTGTGGTATCAGTTGTATCATCTCCTTTTTCATTTCTGAAAAGCTTATTTGAGTTCCTTCTCTTTTGCTTCTAGTTAATCTAGCTTGTGATCTGTTGATTTTGTTTCTCTATTTTTTACTTTTTTATTTTTACATATACATGTGATTATTAGGTTTCCACTTTTTGCCTTCACAAAATTAAAAAGGCTTCAAATTTAACAACAATAACAACGTTTAAGATAAGGACCAGAAATAAAAACCTTATAAAGGGCTCGGTGCCTGTGGCTCAAGTGGCTAAGGCGCCAGCCACATACACCTAAGGTGGCAAGTTTGAATCCAGCCCAGACCCCCTAAACAATAATGACAGCTGCAACCAAAAAATAGCCAGACATTGTGGTTGGTGCCTGTGGTCCCAGCTACTTGGGAGGCAGAGGCAGGAGACTCCCTTGAGCCCAGGAGTTGGAGGTTGCTGTGAGCTGTGAAGCCACGACACTCTACCCAGGGGGATAGCTTGAGGCTCTGTCTCAAAAAAAAAAAAACCTTATAAAGAATGAATGAAGATAAATACATTCAGAAAAGAAATCAGACAATTGCTACAACAAAGTATTAAGCAATATTAATAGTAATGCAAAAAAAGTAACATGCACATTGTCAAATAAGAGTATGTCTATTATAGAATACTTTGACTCTGAGGTTCAATATGGAGTCATCAATTAACTGATTTTTTTCCAAAATCTCAAAAAATAGACAACTAATATTTATAAATAAAGATAAAAGATAATTTCAAAATACAGATCATACCAAATCTTATAGACAATAGAAAAAGAAAAAATACTTCAAAATCATTCTGCTTAATCTGGATACACCTGATATTAAAATTGGAAAAAATATATTATAAAGGGGAAACTACAAACATAATTCACTTCTAAATGAGGATACAGTACCCTGTATCCTAAACAACATATTAACAAGTTGAAGTAAAAATTAATGTTTAAGTAATGTACTTTACCCAAAATTGAGTCCAATTTTTATAAGAATTAGTCACTATTCTCTTTTTTTTTCTTGTCCTTACCCTTACCTCCTCCCTCCTTCTGTCTGCTCTCCCCTTCCCCCATGCCCCATCATGTCATTAATTGCCATTAATTGTCCTCATATCAAAGTTGAATACATAGGATTCATACTTCTCCATTCTTGTGATGCTTCACTAAGGTTAATGTGTTACACCTACATCCAGGTTAATACTAATGCTGCAAAATCTCCATTTTTTTAACAGCTGAATAATATTCCACAGTATATATATGCTACAGCTTGTCAATCCGTTCCTGGGTTGAGGGGCATTTAGGCTGTTTCCACATTTTAGCGATTGTAAATTGGGCTGCAATAAACAGCCTAGTACAAGTATCTTTATAATAAAAGGTTTTTTTTTTTCTTTTGGATAGATGCCCAGTAATGGGATTGCAGGATCAAATGGGAGGTCTAGGTTGAGTTCTTTGAGGTTTCTCCATACTTCCTTCCAAAAAGGTTGTATTAGTTTGCAGTCCCACCAGCAGTGTAAAAGTGTTCCTTTCTCTCCACATCCACACCAGCATCTGCAGTTTTAAGATTTTGTGATATAGGCCATTCTCACTGGGGTTAAATGATATCTCAGGATGGTTTTAATTTGCATTTCTCTAATAACTAGGGATGATGAGCATTTTTTCATGTATTTGCTAGCCATTTGTCTGTCTTCTTTACAGAAGGTTCTATTCATCTCTCTTCCCCATTAATGTATGGGGTTGTTGGATTTTTTCTTGTGGATTAATTGAAGTTCTGTATAGATCCTAGTTATTGAACTTTTATCTGATTCAAAATATGCAAATATCCTTTCCCATTGGGTAGGTTGTCTATTTGCTTTGGCTGTTGTCTCCTTGACTGTACAGAAGCTTTTCAATTTAATTAAATCCCATTTGTTTATTGTTGCAGTTGTTGCTATTGCCATGGCAGTCTTCTTCTTAAAGTCTTTCCCCAGGCTGATAGCTTCCAGTATTTTTCCTATTATTTCTTTGAGGATTTTTATCATTTTATGCCTTAAATTTAACTCCTTTATCCATCTTGAATCAATTTTTGGAGTGGAGAAAGGTGCGGGTCCAGTTTCAGTCTTTTACATGTGGATATACAATTCTCCCAGCACCATTTATTGACTAGGGAGTCTTTCCCCCAGTGGACGTTCTTGTTAGGTTTATCAAAGATTAGGTGGCTGCAAGTTGCTGGTTTCATTTCCTGGTTTTCTGTTCAATTTCAAATGTCTATGTCTCTATTTTTGTGCCCGTACCATGCTGTCTTAACCACTATGGCCTTGTACTACAGCCTAAAATCTGGTATGGTAATATCGCCAGCTTTGTTTTTATTACTAAGAACTGCCTTAGCTATATGGGGTTTTTTCTGGTTCCATACAAAATGTAGAATCATTTTTTCCAAGTCTTGAAAATAGGATGTTTGTATTCTAATAGGGATGGCATTGAATCAGTAAATTGCTCTGGGAAGTATAGACATTTTAACAATGTTGATTCTTCCCAGCCATGAGCATGGTATGTTCTTCCACTTGTTAGTCCTCCACTATTTCCTTTCTTAAGGTTTCATAATTTTCTTTATAGAGGTCCTTCATCTCTTTTGTTAGGCATATTCCTAAGTATTTCATTTTCTTTAGGGCTATGGTAAAGGGAGTTGTGTCTTTAATTAACCTCTCATCTTGGCTGTTATTGGCATATACAAAAGCAGCTGACTTGTGGACATTGATTTTATATCCTAAAAAATTACTGTATTTTTTAATGACTTCTGAGAGTCTAGTGGTTGAGTCTTTAAGATTCTCTAAGTATTAGATCATAGCATCAGCAAAGAGGAAGAGTTTGACCTCTTCTGCTCTGATTTGGATGCCCTTTATTTTCATGTCTTGCCTAATTGTATTGGCTAGAACTTCCAGCACTATGTTGAATAGTAATGGTGACAGAGGACAACCTTGTTGGGTTCCAGTTCTAAGAGGAAAAGCTTTCAGTTTTACTCCATTCAGTAAATATTAGCTGTGGGTTTGTCATAGATAGCTTTGATCAGTTTAACAAATATGCCACCTATGCCTATATTCCTCAGTGTTCTAATTAGAAAAGGATGCTGGATTTTATCAAATGCTTTTTCTGCATCTATTGAGAGGATCATATAGTCTTTGGTTTTACTTCTGTTGATAGGTGAATAATGTTTATACACTTGTGTATATTAAACTAGCCTTGCACCCCTTGTTTCTCTCTTTAAAGAACCAATTTTTAGTTTCAGTGATATTTTGTATTGGTTTTGGGTTTCCATTTTGTTTAGTTTCTTCTCTGATCTTTGTTATTTCTTTATTTTTTTCTGCTAGCTTTGCATTTGCTTTGTTCATCTTTTTCTAATTGCTCAAGGTGTGACATTAGGCTGTTAATTTATGATTTTTCTTCCTAATGTAAGCTTAGAGCAATGAACTTCCCTTTAGCACTGCCCAGAGACTTTTGAAGCTTGTGTTGCCTTTGTCATTACATTTTTAAAATTTCATTTCCTTCTTGATTTTGGCATTGACCCAAGAAATATTCAGCCGCAGTTTGTTTAATTTGCATGAAATTGTTTTATTGGAGTATTTCTCTTAAGAGTTGATTTCTAGTTATACTGCACTGTGGTCCGAGAAGATGTGATATGAATTAAATTTTTCTAAGTTTGCTGAGACTTGTTTTGGGGTCAAACATATGCTCCATCTTGGAATATATCTCTTGTATTGATAAGAAAAATATACTTTCTACAGTTTGGGGGTAGAATATTCTATAATTCTAGGCCCATTTATTCTAGAATCCAATTTAAACCCAGTGTTTATTTTTTAAATTTGTTTCCATGGTCTGTCTAGTTCTATCAGTGAAGTGTTGAAGTTCTTGGCTATTACAATGTTACTATATACGTCTTTGCTTAAATCTAGTAGAATATTTTTTATGAGTCTGGGAGCTCCTGAGTTATATATATCTAGAATTGTTATTTCTTCTTGTTAAATCAATCATTTTATAACTATATACTGACCACCATTTTTATCTAATTTATCTGATAAAGGCAATTCCCAAGTTACAAACATC
>NW_003852726.1:371443-389604 GCF_000181295.1 Otolemur garnettii
GGAGGCTATTACAGTAAGTCCCTGAGTTACAAACCTCCATCTGATATGCAATTTATACTTACAAATGGTGGCTATTATAGTTAATAGGTAAATGTACCTTTTCCAACTTATGTACAAATTCAACTTAAAACAAATCTACATAACCTATCTAATTCATAACCCAGGATCTGCCTATATAAGAATATATACGCCCACTCTCTTTGGTTTCCATTTGCATAGAATAAATACTTTTTCTACCCTGTACCTTGAGTCTATGAGAATTTTTGCAAGGTAAGAGGATTTGTGGAGACAACGTATATGTGGGATATATTTTTTTAATCCATTCTGCAAATTCATATATTTTTATGGGGGCATTTGGATCACTTACATTCAATGTTATATTGATATGTGAGACATCATCCTGGTCAGTTTTGCTTGTTACCTAGTCACTTGTTTTGTCTCTTGTCTCGATCTTGGTCAGGCTGGTTTTGTAAGAGCTGTGATTTTTAACTTTTGGGTGTTTTCACACGGGTGGGAATCATTGGTACTGAGCATGTCTAAGCATTTTCTACAGGATAGTTCTAGTGTGACAATTTCCCTTAGTGTTTGCTTGTCCAAGGAAGAACTTATTTATTCTTCATTTATGAAACTTAAATTTACAGATTACAAAATTCATGGGTGAGAGTTATGCTATTTAAAAAGACTAAAAGTGGAACTTCAATCCTTTCTGGTTTGTAAGTTTTCTGCTGAGAAGTCTACAATTTATCTGATTGGTGTCTCTTTATAAGTTACTTGGTGATCTCTTGTCATAGCTTATAGGATTTCCTCCTTCATTTTGACTTTGGCCTAATTGATGACTCTGAATTTTGATGATATCCTATTTTTTATGAATCTTCCAGGTGTTTGATGACCATCTTGTGTCTGGATGTCAAAATTTCTAGTGGTACCAGAGAAGGTATTCTGCCCTCCCCTACATTATTCCCTCAAATAGGTTTTCCATGCTCTTTGCTTTGTTGTGTTCTGCCCTAAGGCCACCTAGGATTTTTATATTTGTTTGCTTTTTTTTTTAGACAGAATCTCATTATGTCACCCTTGGTAGAGTGCCGTGGCATCACAGCAACCTCAAACTCTTGGGCTTAAGTGATTCTCCTGCCTCAGCCTCCCAAGAAATTGGGACTACAGGCACCCACCACAATGCCTGGCTATTTTGTTGTTGTTGTTGCAGTTGTCATTGTTGTTTGGCTGGGCCAGGTTCAAACCCACCAGCCTTGGTGTATGTGGCTAGCGCTGTAACCACTATGCTATGGGCACCGAGCCTGTTTGCTTTGTTGTTGTTGTTTTGTTTGTTTTGTTTTGTTTTTGAGACAGACTCTCACTTTATCAGTCTCTCTTTGTCACCCCCGGTAGAGTGCCATGGCATCATATCTCACAGCAACCTCTAACTCTCAAGCAATTAAACCACATGGGGACCAGCCCACATCTACACATGAACATCCTCCATCAGCTACTTAGACTTTGACAGCTAAGGTCTAAGGGTGAGGATGTTTAGATGCCAGTAGTGGTGGACTAGGTTGTGTTATTCCAAGTTCCCAGGCTCAAGAGATTCTCTTGCCTCAGCCTCCTCAGTATCTGGGACTATAGGTACCCACCCCAATGCTCAACTATTTTTCTTTTTTTTTATTAAATCATAACTGTGTACATTACTGCATTTATGGGGTACAATGTGCTAATTTTATATACAATTTGGAAGAGACAGGGTCTTGCTCTTGCTCAGGCTGGTCTCAAACCTGTGAGCTCAAGTGATCCATCCACCTCAGCCTCCCAGAGTGCTGGAATTATAGGCAGGAGCCACTGCACCCACCCTATTTGTTTGCTTTATACTACTGTTTTCTCAGAGAGATTGCTAAGTCATCTTTATCCTTTTTCTTCATTTTTGACTGACTGACTTAATTGAAAATACTTTTGTCTTCAAACTCTGAAATTCTTTCTTCTACTTGGTCTAGTCTGCTAGTAAAACTTTTTACTATATTTTGAAATTCCTTTACTATATTTTGAAATTCCTTAAATGGCTTTTTTATTCCCAGAAACTTTATTTCTTCTTAGATTATCTATCTCTTAAGTAAATTTTTCATTCATGTCCTGAATTATCTTTTCACTTTCTTTGTGTTCATTTTCAACTTTCTTATCAATCTCCTTGATATTACTTGTGATCCGTTTTTGTATTCCATTGCTGAAGAGCTAAGATGATCTTTTGGTGGTATAATCATAGGCTATATTTTCATGTTGTTGGATTTTTTATGCTGGTTCTTTTTCATCTGGAATCTCTTCTCTCAATAAAAAACAAATTGTTCTGTGGTACATCTGTCCTCCTCTGTGGAAATTCCATTGTTGAGTGAAGAGAGAGGTACACTGCTCTTCAGCTCATGCTAGGAGGTACCCACTATGGTGTAGCTGGCAATTTGGATCAGTTGGAACTCAGACCCTTGGGAAGATATTTAGGTGCTAGTAGTAGTAGACTAGGTTGTGTTATCCTGAGTTTCCAGGCCCTTGAATAGTGTACTTGGGTCCTACTCCAGACGATTTTTCAACCAGGAGCAGAGAAGATGCACTGTGACCCTATAACGCTGCTGTTCTCTGTACCTCCTGTTCCTCTGTGATTGTCAACATCTAAGTAGCTGATTGAGAATGTTCATGTGTAGATGTGGTCTGGTCCCCATGTGGCTACTGATGGCTCATCCAGGGCTTGCTCCTCCCAGGTCCTTCTGTGGCAGCTATGGCATTGGCAGCAGGTGGAGCTACCAAAAAAACAGAAGCAGGAGCAGGCAGCAGTGCATGTGTGCCCTGTCCAGGTGCCCTAGTAGCAATGGTGGCTTCCACAGTGTCTGGGCAGGGCTACTCAGGTGGTAGCAACAGATGCAGACGACTATGGATCTTCTCTGCCTACATGCTCCAGCAGTAGTGGAGGTGGTGGCAGCAATAACTGGGTGGGGCTGCCCAGGTGAAGACAGTTGGTGCAGGTCGCTAGGGGCACTTGTGATGCCCAGGTCTCTTGTTTCTGGGAAGATGCTTGTTTCTGGGGTGCATGAGAATACCCAGCTTTCTCACTCCCTCCCTGTCCTGGCAATGGTGATGAGGAGGTAGTGGAGAAAGCCCTGGGGACTGATACACAGCTCTTGGGCTGAGCTCTCAAAATAGTGCCAGCTGAAGTGCCCAGGGGACCCTGTTGTGCCTCCTCTCTCAAGCAGAGCCACCATGCAGTCTAAGGGCAGCTCTCCACACCAATTTGAGAACCTATGGGGGTGAAGGTGCCTTCTTACAGCTCAGATTTCAGCATCCATAGGCCGCATCCATGGGGATGGGGGAAGTGTGGAGCTGGGAGTCTCTTGCCTGCCCTGTCTCCATGTGTGGGTGCCTCCTCCTTCACCCCCAATTCTATGCTCTCTCCTTGAAGGTGAATATCACTCACATTTGATCCTCTCTGTGAAAGCAGCTGTGCTTAATGCTTCTAGGCTGCCATCTTGGCCCCTCCTCTTCCAACTGAGGTTTAAATGAGATGGTATAGGTAAAAGGTTCAGCACAGGCACAAATAGTGTTTTAAGACTGATTGATGTCTCCTAAGAAAACCGCTTTAAGGGTTCTAAGTGATGAAAGGAGTCTTCTAACAGGTTATATTCTGTATCTGAAATGCATATCTGTATAGCATGTGAGATAGGAGCTGATGGGAGCCAAGACTGCAATGGGACTATTTGGTGTGGCTGCAAAGATGAGCCATTTGACAGGGGAAGTGAAATGCAACACCAGTGAAAGTTTCACTATAATGAAAATGCAAATGTGGATAAAGGCCATTTGACATATAAAGCAATGTCCACTAAGAATTAAAAGAATGAGAGGTCATAGACAGCTGAGATAATCAGAAAATGTTAAAGGAAAAGATAAATTTGAGATACACTGAAAGAAGTATCTGATTTGATATGTGCAGCTGAGGGGAAGAGTCTCAAAAAGAATGGCTCACTCAAAAAAGTTGAAAAGTACAGAAAAAGCATACAGTTACTATCGGATATATGATGTCCAGCAGGGTCCAATATGAAATAAGGCTAAAAATGTAAATGTCCCTATATTTTTCTTAGATGCAGGTATTAATTTTTTCTTTACTCAGTAAGCATTGATGATCCACAGAATACATTTATAATTTCAGATATAGGATTATATCTGCATTTAAGACGTATCAGTTAAGAATAATCACACTTAAGGAAGCTCAATCTAAGTGATCTGAAGTTGTTTTCCCAACTGCCTACTCAGCCTTTCACTTGGACATTCATTGACATCTCAAATATAGAGTAGAAAAAATGTAATTATTGATTTCTAACTCCATTCTTCTTTCCTGAACTTACCCATGCCTTTCCTACTCATTAATTGCAATACCATTTGCTTAGTTCCTTAGGCTCAAAATCCAGGGGTCATTTTTTCTTTTTTTATTTCTCACATGCACAGGACACAGAAAGTCCTGTGAGCTCTTCCCTCAAAAAATATCCCCAGCAATTATTTCCACCATCTCCATCCCTACCATCCTAATAAATACCATCATCTTCTGTCTGTGAAGTGCTGACCTTCCAAATGGTCTCACTACTTCTTTTGTAAGAGTCTATGTCCCACTTTGAGTCTCAGTGATCCTTTATAATTGTAAATCAGTTCACATTACTTTTGTCCAGAGATTTCCAATGGTTTCTCATCTCACTTAGAATAAAATGCATCATCCTTTCCATGGTCTACAAGCCTCTAACTATCTGGCTATCTTCCACATCATGTCATTTCTCTCCTCAGTCATGTTGCTCTTTTCATAAAGACTATGCTTTCTGTTCCTTCTGCCTGGAATGATCTGCCTGCAGACATTTCCATGACTTGATCCTGAACTTCATTTGGGTCTCTACTCTGGTTTACCCTAGATAAAAAGATGCACATACTCGGAAAATATGCATCCATGCCTGTATCTTACTCTGCTTTCTTTTTCTTAATAACATCATTAACAATTTGCTTGCCTCCTATTTATCTTCTGACTTCTTCATTGAACATTAGTTTAGTTTCAGGAGGGTAGGGACTTTGTTTTGTTCTTTTCATTGCATTCCCTTTGCTTAGAATAGCATCTGAAACAAAGTGGTATTGAATAAATACTTGTAGAATTAAAGAAAGAGTAAGTAAATGAATAAGTCAAAGGTATACTAAATTTGAATTCATGATACTTGAAGCTTAGTATTGTCTTTGCTGATACATGTGAATTGGAATTGTGCAATCAGAAAACATCATGCATTCTACACACATTTACTTTGGTTATTATCCCCTCAACTAGGGAAGAAAAATTAAGCACCTAATTCTGTATAGGGTGGTCAGAAATGTCCTTCTGAGAAGATGACATTTTATGAGAAATATAAACTATTTAATAGGAGCACGGTTCCCTTGGCTCTGTGGGTAGGGCGCTGGCCCCCATATACTGAAACAAAAAAATAGCCAGGTGTTGTGGTGGGCACCTATAGTCCCAGCTGCTCCAGAGGCTGAGGAAAGAGAATTGCCTAGGCCCAGGAGTTGGAGGTTGCTGTGAGCTGTGTGACAGCAAGGCACTCTACCAAGGGCTATAAAGTAAGACTCTGTCTCTACAAAAATATATATTTTTATGTACAAATATATTTTATATATATAGTTTATATACAAATATATTTTGTATATTTTATACATAAAAATAATATGTATATTAATATACATATATTTTGTATAGGTATAAAATATACCTATGTATATAATATACCTAATTTTATACCTATGTATAAAATATACATATATATATATATATTTTTTTTTTTTATAGGAAAATGCCACAGAGCAGAGAAGAACATTGCAGGTAGAGCCTTTCCAGAATGATGTCCTTAAGGTGGGAGTGGACTTGGGGAAGATAGAAAGATACTTGTCTGAGATTCCTCAGTTGCCTTAGTTCTTCTGCTTTGCTGTCTTGTCCAGCTAGTGGTGAATCTTTTTTCTTATAATCATAAATTTATTACAGAATTATATTTTGCACATTGACAATTGATTATACACCTTGCAGTTAAACATGAATTATGTACTTATTTGTCACTATTACTTATTGTTCAGGACAATGTCAAGGAACACCAAGGGTCATTTTGCCTATACACAATTTTCATTTTAGGAGCTGACTTTTGAACCAAACCTTTAGCAGTGATTCCAAAGTAATTTCTAGATAGCTGTGAATATAATTCACATCAGCCCAACACATATAGCAATTATTTTACATGTAGGGCTTTGATTTTCTTTAATAATTTTGTTAAAAGCACATCGTGATTCCTCCCTTGCAGGACTGCAGTTGCGTGCATCTCTGTGTCCCTTCATCTGCTGGGAGGCATCTGAAGGAAATTAGAATTTGTGCGGAAATCTTTAGGGTATGTGAAGTAGTTGGAACAGTTTGGCACTTAATTAAAAGTCAATTATGACTTCTGTGAAATTCCAAATCTAACTAGTAATGATAATAATTGCAATCTGAAGTGGGCGAGAAAGGCATGAGAAGAATTTATACTGTTTTTAGTTGTTTGAGTGAAATATAATTTTTAAGATGGACTCTGAAATCAGTTTAAAAATTTACCTATATGGTTTTGGAAAATAAAGACACCTACGCAAATTTTTAATTGACTAGGATAGACATATTGTGACCATGGACAAGTGTGGGGTGAATTCCGAGAATGCAGTATGTGGGGTCAGCTCAGGTGGGTGTAGCAACATGCTCGTGAGACCACAACTCTGGATGGTCTGCAGCTCTCCCAGTAACAAACTGCTGCTGGTGAAGGTCAGCATTCATGATTATTATTGCTTTTTCTCTGCCCCAAGTGCTCATAGGAGCTCATCACAGACAAGTATGTCTCTGCTAAGATCCTGCCTCTCTCTCCTTGACATTTGCCAGCTCTCTTCTGCTTTGGGCCCAGCTTTTAGGACATTCAAGGTGACTATTTGGCAATCATTAAACCAAGCTGTGGCTTGGGATGGAAAGCTTTCTTTCCTATGGTCTTTTCGTTTATTTTCCAACCAATAAGCACCCTTAAAAGGTGACCTTCTAGACATTACCCATCTACATTTTTATTTAGTTTGAAGAAATGACTCCCTTGAAGCCTAGCTCTTTTCTTTTCATTCTCTGGCTAATTAATTTCACTACTGTCTGTAACCAAGGCAAACTGCTCAGCCTATGTGACAGTGGATAAATTAAACCATTGAATAATGATTATCGGAACTATTTTTAAAAAGTGCCCCAAGTCAGGGCACAGAGTCAACTATAATCAACAGCATCAAGGATGGACTCTCCTAAGGTGCAATGTCATTCCAGGCAGGAAAGGCAAGCCTTTGGGTGTTACCAGAGAACATTTCTGCAGCTTTGTCTTCAGCTTTTCACCTCCTCTACCCATGAATTCCTTGAGTTGAAGACGCTAATTCCATTAGCATGATGTGGGCACGGTTTCTTCACGTGGGTTCCCTTTGCTGCCACCTCTGCATGTCTCCTCTGGACTCCCAGAGTAGGCTGCTCTCTGTAGGAAGTAGGCTGCTTACTATAAACTCATCTGATTCTGCCCCATCCCCTCCATGACTGAAAACTGATCTTTAAAAGCAGCTCCAAGCAATCAGTCATCAACCGATCAGTTCAAAGACCTTCAGGGACCCTTCTCTGTGAGTTAACAAAACACAAATCCTTCATTTGGGCATGAGGCCATTTTTGCTAAACAAATCCTATGCTATCTCTCTGCCACACTTTTCCCTACACCTGGAAATTCTCCTTGTCAGCCTAAAGAAATTCCAACTGTCCTTCAACCTTCAAATAAACTAGCTCCTCCTCCAGCAAGTATTTCCTGGCCCCTCCTTCTCTACATATTGAAGGTAAACTCCCCTTCTAAATATCTCTAGCATTTTGTCTTTATTTCTCTTGCTGAATTTAACCTTATTCTCCCTTCCATTACACAGTCTATGAGCTTCTTGAGTAACAAGACATGCTATTTCATTCTTTTTTCCACCCCCACACCATTATTGTAGCCCCATCAAACCATGAACATTTATACAAGCAAGCCAAGTGATACACAACTGGCTGAAAGTATGCCCTTGAAAAAGGAGCACCACAGAGCTCTTCCTTCTTATAGTTGAACTCTTGATAACACAAGCTGTGTCCTACTTACTGATCCTATATGTTTTCACCTATCTCAGTGCCTGGCACATGGTATGCATTTGGTCTGTACATGGTGAGTGAGTGAACAAATGAATCAAAAATGAACCAGTAAATATGGGAAATAGAGGTACCAGAGAGAGCCCCAAGAGAGAAGGAGGACTTGAGGTATAAAGGAGGGAAAATCAGCCACAATTTAATCCCCTTCGCTTCACATGTTTTCTTACATTCCTTTTCCAGTTCACCAAAGAGCTGATGGAAAATGTCCAATGTTCCATATAAAAAAGTGAGCCCTGCTAGTTGAAGTTTACATAAAATGCCTGGATGGAGTTACTTCCATGCAGTCAGCCTGCTGTATTTGCAGAAGTCCATGGCCTGGAGGGTTCAGGACCCCACAGATGCTGCACCTGTGCTTCTGGTCCACATTGCAGCCTCTGTGCAGCATCACACCATTCTTGCCCTGCTTGAGGTCTGGAGATATGTATGACAATGCCATACTACAGAGACAGAGGGGCAAGAAAGTAAACACCCATGGACCCAGTTGAATTTGAGCTACCCCATGTTGTCCAGGCTCACAGTTTTGTAAAAAAAATTAGGTAAGGTGACACACAGCAGGTAAGACTACTGTGGGGTAAGGGCGAGGTGATAACAGTGAAGGGTAATTTGTTCTATCTGTTACAGAGGATAATTAAGCTGACATAGTTCTCAGTATTATCTCTGAATGAAATGTGTTCTTGTTATTTGCTTTTTTAATTGAAGTAACCAGAAAACAATTTACAGACAGAAACCATGACTGCACTCTGGGAACACTTGAACTGTTAATCAATAAATTAGGACACCACTCTATCATTCTCATGGCATCCCTGCAGGACCAGATACAAGTGACGCACTGTCCATCTGGCACAGGAAAGCTAAGGCACGAGCAACATGCCTATTTATCCACCAGCAAACTCCTGGGTGCAAGTGCCGAGGATATGTACAAGCCTAGGAGACTCAGTCCCTGCACAGTCATTAAAAAAAGATTTATTATCTGTTGTATTGGACACTCTCATTTGTGCTGAAGATACAGTAATGAATAAAACATGCAAAATTCATGCCTTTATGATGCTTATATACTATATTGGGTGAAATATATAAGCCCAAATAAGCAAATAGATACATAGTCAATCTTATGTAGCAATAAATCCAATAAACATAAAGTATGATTAAAAATTAAAGCATGCTGGAGGAGGGATTTTAGATATTAATAGAGAAACTTCATGAAATGTGGAAACTTGAAGTATGACATGAAGCAGTACACAAATGTTGGGAACAGAACAGACAATACTAGGAGGGTAAGAGGAGGGTGAGGGCACTGCAAGTTGTAGTATTCAAGGGAGGATGCGTCAGGGAAGTGAACGTGGCTTTGAAGTAATGCATGTACAATGACTTAGGGGCTGGAGTGCAGAAAGCGTTATGTGGACAGTAAGTAGAAAAATTTTCACAGTACAAACATCAAAATAGTTTAAAAAATTAATCATTCTAAGAAGCTTCTTTCTGAAAATAATGTTCATAATTGAGGGAAATTTGGGTGTAGTCACTAGAACCGCTTCTGCAGGTAGTGTGGTATGTGCTGAGTATCCTTGATCCCCTGCACCACATGCAGCATCACAGCAGATGATGGATCCTGGGAGGGGCAGTTCTAGGGTCTGAGATACTGATGGAGGTTATTGGGAGCATTGGAGTGTATTGGGAGTGTGAGACATGATGTCTCACACTTACCTGAATTTATCTTTTTTATGAAGATAGTGTGTGTGATTGGATTGTTTCCTGTGTATATTAAGTTTTGCACTCAATTTTCCCACAGGAAGCAATGCATCTCTTAAAGTTAACAACTTTAAAGCATAAAGAGATTGTCAGCATTTCTATAATTTTCTGAGATTTCTACATGAGACTTCACTCTCTCTTTCCCATCTTATTAACAAATTAAAACTTAAGAAAAGATGTTCCTTGCAGAGAATGAATTCCTAAATTTGGAATCATATGCCAAGTGACTGTAATTTTGTAACAAAGAATAGCTCACCTCCATAAACGGCTCCTTAATGAACCCACTTCCTGGTGTTCATGATTATGTAGTTCCCCTTTTCGTGAATCTGGTTTACAACTTACTTGTAACCTATAGAATTTGAGAAATGTGATTTTGAGGAAAGGTCAGAAGAGGCTTGCTCTCTTGGAACAATCATTTTGGGGGAGCTGGACCCCATGTATGAAGTCTGACTACTTTGAAATTATCCTAGTTGAAAGGGAGCCCAAGTATGGAGAAACAGCATCAAGAGGCCTGGCTAGTCCCCAGCTACTCCAGTCACCCTCCCCCAACCCCAAGTGTCAGACATGTGATTAAGAAACCACCTTGGTAATCTTGCCCAGTGGAATATCTGGATGCCTCTAACTGCAGCCAAGTTCCAACTGCACACATTTGAAAGACTCAGTCAGAACCACCTGGCTGAGCCTGTCTACTTATTACTTTGCATTATGAATTATGTAATCAGGATGATACAGTAACACAGGTCATCTATCTGAAACCGTATTATGTGAAAACATTTTTTAAATTGTCAGCATTACATATGTAAACCAAGTAGGAAATAGCTATAATAATTATTTGGTAGTCTTTAAGGTTTACAAGTCCCCTTCTCATATATTATTTAGTTCAACCCTCATGACAGCCCTAGGAGGTGTTGTTATTATTTCTCCATTGAATATATTGGCAATTGGGCCTCAAAAAGAAAAATGACTTGTCCAGGCTCAACTCAGAAGTAAAGCATGTTTTCAGATCCTGTGTCTCTGATGTTAAATACTAAGTATTTTTACTTCTGGGGGCCTGAACTCCCACTCAGTTTCTAGAGAAACTAATTATAAATAGTATATATATAAATTTCTAAGGATAATGCAAACAGTATCATAGGTCCCAAGGATTTACAGCATCCAAATGTAATGACTAATAATCAATGAGAACTTACTAACATGGAAGCACTAATGTTTCGTGTGCACCAACTCATTTGATCCTTATAAGAATCTGATGAAACCCTCATCACCATGTCATTCCCATCTTCACTGCCATCCTCTTCCTCATATGACAGATGAGGAAACTATGGTGTTACAAGTATTAGAGATATTGACAGACATCTCAGCCCACGGCAAATCTGGGATTTGGACTTAGGTATTCTTACATAAGAACTCCTCCGCCTAATCTCTATGGTACGTTTCCTGTTACTGAGAGTGGTCAGCAGCATGTCAGTCACTAAAACTGTCCTATCTCAGACCCACTACCTGCACCAGAGCTTGAGGCTGGAATAGGTGTTTTAATGTACCCATTGATTTGTGTCTCATAATCCTAGAATCTTATAATGCAATTTTGTTCCTTCTATTCATTCATTTACTCATTCAAGCATCCACTCATTCAGCACACATCAAGCTCTCTGCTGGGGGTTCTGCCACCAATCATGGACCCTGGGCTTCTGTACAGGAGTCTCACCCATCCTGCCTCATGATGCTGACCTGCTCTCTTGCATGCTCTGTGTGTGGCATGTTGGCATCAATGGGAGGACAGGTGTTTTTATAATCTGAAAACCTCCTTTCTGCTCACACAAAACATTTCATATTCAGTAGCATCTTATTGCTCCTCACAACAAACCCTAGAAAATGGAATAGTCACTATTAATGATTCCCCTTTATAGACAAGAGAATTCAACTTTTACTTTTTTAGAGGGCCAACCCTATGGTCTTCAACCACAGAGTTCTAGGGGTGATGCAAAAATTGGATACTAATAATCAAGTGCCAAACTTTGCCAGTAATTATTTTTTAAAAATAAATTTGTGAAAAATATGCCAAGTGAACATTAATTACCAGAAGTATGATGTGAATATGTGAATAGAAGGCAAATGGATTTTGGCAGATAAAATATCAGAGATAAAGAGACATTTTTTAGTATTAGAAAACAAGATTTTGAAGAATACATAACAGTATTAACATGTAAGCACTAACAGTAGAGCTTCATTATTAAAATACCTTGATGAAAATGAGGAAAAATATTAAATGACGGAGGTGTTTTTAAAATATATCCACTTTTTTTTTAATGTTCCTTCCATTATAAGGTGGAACTAAATTCCCCATCTCTTGAGTGTGATCTTTGCTTATTTATCTACTTCTAATAAATAGAATTTGATGGGAAAAAAAAGAGCAAATTTGTGGTGAGTTCCAAATTATCTCTATTAGAACTCAGCTCTTATATTTCTTTGTTTTAGTAGAGGTATAAGGAACAATGCTGCAGCTGGTGGGCACTAGGAATTGCTCCAACATAAAATCTCTTTGTGCCACAGCCCAGGGGAAAATGCTGTTTGGAATGGTGACTTGTCCAAGGTCACAGTCACACAGAGTCAAAACCAAGCCTGAATGAGGTCCTGGTTCCTGGATAAGCAGAGTTGGTGTTGCTCTCTGACTCTTCAACTCTGCCTTTTGGAATCTTAGCCTAGACACTTGATTTTAGCAGAGTGGGACCAAGGAAAAACAAGGCCAGGGTGAGTATACCCACATGTTTTGTTCATACTTTCAAAAAATCTTCCCAAAATAACTTCCAGGATTTGCCAGTAGCTTGCAGGCTTTAAGTTGCCAACTCTCTCCTGAGGCAGAGCATTCCTGCCTAATTATTTGTCATCATTTCTATGACTGTTAAAACACATTATGAGAATTTCTAAGCACTCCAATAATAATAATAATAAACTCTGTCATTTTAACACAAATAATGCATACATTGAAAGTGCTATGTCAAATATCAGAGCCCTGACAGGTTTGAGACAAAACCAGGAGAAGCAATCAATGAGATTTTTCATGGCCCTTGGTTCATTTACAGTCTGCTAATTTATTGAGACAAAGTGGATCCTGGCAGCTAACTAGGTGGTTCTTGATGCTGGAATATTTCTCTTAAATGAAAATCTGCCAGTCTTTTTTTTTTTTTTTTAAGAAAAATACGCTCCTAAAGGCAGAATCATCTAGTATTATAGATGTTTAAGTTCCTACATTTAAAAGTGTAAAAGTAGACATAAAACATCTTAAGTAAATTAGCCTCTCTGCAAAGGACTGAGCTGTGGCTCTCAGCTCTTAAAGAGCTAGTGTTAAATTTAGTGCCTCATGTAGAACTGAAATCTTTATGACTGTGGTATCTGTGGGTTTGGTTGGAAAGGTGAATTATTTGTGCTGAAGGCTTAGGGAATGCTGTCATAACTTAAACTGTTTTAGATCTACAAAGAGTAAAGGACTGGCATGGGTAAGATTCCCCACTGTCAGACATTGTGGCTTAAAATTCAGACACAAGCTGCTGGTTCCAAGGGGCAGTAGGAAGCTTTTCTTTATATCTTTTATTTTTCTGACCAAATTAAAGGTATAAACCAAATGGAAAGATTCTGAACTGATTGACATTTTTATGCAAAAGCAGAAAGCTAGGGAAACATTTTACAGTTTGGTATTTTATTCCCCCCAAACAAATATACAAGAGGAAATGTTGATACAATACCAACCTTGATAGCTCGCCTTCAAATTTAAAGACTAGACACTGCCTGGTATAGCATCCACTGGGTTTGGGAAGCACTTGCTGGGACCATGCATGCTAGTTCACTGAGGCCCATTACACCTCAAGCTGCTCCACGATTACCCATCTTAGTTTGCATACTTGGCTCCTGGGATCTACACCAGGACCCTCATTCTAAGGCAGTCATGTAAAAACAGACCTCAGAAGACCTAATCTAGAGCGTTCTACTTCTGTAATTGTGTGAAATTAAGATAAGCAGACAGGGACTGGTGAACTGTATGTCTAGTGTGTAAGTGTGAATTATGCATCTGCTGAATAATTGGTTTAGAGGCAGTCAAGAGTTTAGCTAGAACAGTGGGGTTTCTGGCCTTGGCAGCAGGCTCTGGGAGTGCCTTCATTATGGCTTTGTCCTTTTCACATGTAGGGGGCATGCTAAATCAGATGTTTATGACTCAGGGCTGTCTGTGTAGGGACATGTAAAAATAGCATTTATGGGGTATTCCCTGTGAGTCAGGCACTATGCTAAGTGCTTTGTATGCATATTCGTCTTCAATCCTTACTTCAGTCCTCTGTGCTGTGTATTCTTGTTAACATCCTCAAAAGAAGACACAGTTAGAAAGATTAATTTGTTTAGAGTGACACAGCTGGTAAGAGGCAGAGGCAGGATTTGACAGTGTGTTGTCAGAATCTTCTTAGTACAATGCCATTCCCAGAAATGCCATGCCCAGAAATGGACATCCAGGTGGAAAGAGAAAGAGCCTCTAGAGATCAGGATGACTCATGCTGCAGGTTACAGAGTAGGTTGACTATGATGTTGGAACTGAGGGACAAATCCCAACAGCCAGTTTCCAAGAAACGTAATTTAAATGCCCGATACAATAGCATCTTACTGTTGATTGTGGTATTTTTTTTTCAGAGCTGGCTACTCAAATCACAAATTGAAAATGAGCAAATTTTTAAAAAAAAATTTAAAAAAAATTTAAAAAATATTTTTAAAAAAACTTTTACAGGTCATTTTTTTCCTGTGTTTCAACCTGCTAACAAAATATAAAAAACAGTTCTTCCTAGAAAATAAGTGTAAAGTTGAAACCCTCATGAACAACCTATTAAGGTACCACGTGCTACTTTTTGGTTTCCAGACCAGGCTCAGGAGACCATGTGTCATGTGTGTGTGACCAGGTGTGCATGCTGGCAGTTGGATAGGGAACCCACAACTCACACAAGGGGGACATGTGGCTTCAAATTTCCTCGAAGACCAGTAGGTAGATTCTTATTTCATTGACTTCCAGAACAATGGCATGAAGTAATCTCTGTTCCCTCTCTTCCCTGAGGGCACAGGCCACAAGATAAATGCCTGGACATCATGTGGGCAGTCTGCCCTCGAGGTAGAGTTAGGACACCATCTCAGACCCATAGGGCACTATGAACAAAAAGTCCAGACAATAATTTGAAGAGTTTCATTCTGAGCCAAATTTGAGGACCATGACCTGGAGCCAAATCCAAGAATCCTTGAGTGAGTGAATTCATAGTGGTAGGGGTGATAGTTTTCTTTTACACATTTCAGGGAGACAGGAATTATAGGTAAAATCACAAATCAAAACATAGAGTAAGAACATGCATTGGTATGACCCGAAAAGGCAGGATATTCCCAAAATAGGGACTTATAAGTCAGGTGGGTTCAGGGATTCTTTCTTTAGTTGACAATTGACAGGAGGAGTTAGGCTTGTCTAAAAGAGAGGAAGAGAGGAATGAGACAGCAGAGAGGAATGTCTGAGTCAAGGTAAAAGTCTTCTATCGCTTACGTGATGCTGTCCAGAATCAGGGAATGACGTGGACCATACTGTGTTGGGTTAATATCCCCTGTTCCATGAGTTTATCATTCTTAGATGTGACTCACCAGGCCCCTTTAGAAAGAAATTTGGGGCAGAAGAAAAAAGGTCAAAGTCCAGTCCTCAGCACCTTAGGGAAATACACCACTCTCCAAGACAAAAAGGCCAACTTCCCTCTCCCTTCACACGAGCAGCCTTGTATCAGCTACTCGCTGCTCCTGGGATGCATTTGTGTTCTCAGAGCTGGTCTGACTTTCTGTTTGTTTGGTCTTTTTAAATTTTTTTAAAATAGAAAGATAATGTCACTATGACAATTATTATCAAAAATATTGTCCAGGCCATTGAGGTGGGGCTTAATTTCCACAGCCTTGCTATCCACTGTACCCTCTGGGCCTCAAACTCAGTTGCCCATTCTATATTTTGAATTCTAAGGCTACTTTGTTCCATACTCAGTGTTAATTTTGCCACTTTTCTTCCCTTTTTAAAACTTCCCTTTATTCCTGATAATATAGTATTTATTTTGCATGTCTGACATTTGTGCTGGGCAATGGATTCCTTTGTTAGACCCCATCAGATCTTAGATCTTAGATCTTATTCATCTTTAATAAAGGTCTAGCACCTAGGATAGTACTGTATACATAACAACTCCTTTCTCTCTCTCTCTCTGCAATTGTTAGTAACTACAACTATAATTTATGAAGACCTAACATTCTTCCTTTAAAATTTTCTTGTGTGTTTTAACCTACTAATGAAATATAAAATATAGCTTACTACCTACCTAAATTCTACCTAAACATATCCAGCCCACAAAATCAGGAAATTCCAAAGCCCAGGCTCCTGGGGCAGCGCTGAATCTTGACAAATAAATGTCCTTTGCATTTTCTCAGACACTCACTGTCAGGACTCATATTTCTAAATTGCTTGCTGGTAAGTTTGTGTGACTCTAGTAAAGAGTGCCCCAAGGTTAAGTGTGTTGAATGTTTCTGATAAACCAAAACCCAAATGATTAGAACTTTAAAATATACAGTAGGATTCCTTTATTTTCATATTAAATGACTGTTTTACTACAAAGTATGTATAATCAAGCTGCTTCGTTTAGCTACCTTAAAACAAAGGGTGTCAAAAATCAGATTTTGGGGGTGGTGTCTATGGCTCAAAGGAGTAGGTTGCCAGCCCCAGATGCCAGAGGTGGCAGGTTCAAACCCAGCCTTGGACAAAAACTGCAAAAAAAAAACAAAACACACATTTTAATATCAAATGCACAAAACAGGATTATTTACTGAACCCTGATTTCTTATCTCACATATTTCTTTATGGGGGTGCCCATTACTCTTCAAATACTATCACAAGTCTCCACATGTTAAGTGTCAATGTACTTACATGCTAACACTGCTCTTACACGCTATGGGTCACTGCATTCAAACACCTAAACACGCTGTGGTCCACTGCATTGACATGCATAAACACGCTAAGGGTCACTGCATATACATGCTAACACTGCATCTACACCCTAAGTTTCACTGCATTTATACGCTAACACTGCATCTACATGCTAAGTTTCACTGCATTTACACACCTAAATGCCCTAAGTTTCACTTCAATTCCACGCCTAAAAATGCTAAGGGTCACTACATTTACACGCTAACACTGCATCTACATGACATGGGTCACTGCATTTAAAGGTAAGTCATTCATGACATTATTTGGTAATTAAGGTTTGCGGCAGCAGCTACTGCTTCCAGAGACAGTCGGCCCCTGGTGAGAGTGTCGGTTGTTTTCTGTAGGTTTTGGGTAGGCATATTATGGAAGTGAAATGTAGCTGGTTAAGGGGGCTCACAACTCAGGTGGTCATAGACACAGCAATGGAACAATAATTAATACATTTTCAGTTGACAGTGGATACATTTTATATCCCAAGGTTCATGGTCATATGACAGTAATTAATCAAGTCTTAGTGAGTTTTCTACGATTGTTCACCTACTGAGAACTTGAGGGTTTTGTCAAACTTGGGAATTTTTTACCCTTGTACCTGAAGGTTGTTCTTGACAAACCTAGGGGGGCAAAAAGGGCCTGGACACGTTCCTAAGGAGAATGCTCTCAGCTACCCTGGGCAGAGAAGTGACTTACCTTGTTCCTAAAGTCAACTCTTCGGGGAGAAGGAAGGAGGGGAGGGAAATGGGCTAGAGAGGGCGGGGGGAACAGGTGCAGGCACTGTGGGGGGGGAAACAGGTGAGGGCTGGTAAACAGGAGTGGGTAGAGAAAAGAGGGCTGGGTTACAACAAGACCAGTTAAAAGCAGTTCAGACGGGTCCAGACCAGTTCCAACTGGTGGAAACTTGATCGGACCTGTTAAAAGCCCAGTGAAAAGCAGTTCAGACTGGTCCAGACCGGTTCCATCTGATCCAAAACGGTTCAGACCTAGGGGGAAGAAGGGGGCCTGGAAACATGGATAGAGCCACTGCGGGATGATAGAGCCACTGCATGTTGGATTTTGTATCTCCTTTTTATTGCATCTGTTGATATTCTTATATTCTTTTACTACCTTAGCTTGTTGATGTGATGGATTACATGAAATAATTTTCAAATACTGAAT
>NW_003852726.1:389744-395213 GCF_000181295.1 Otolemur garnettii
TTTATTCAGTGTCTCTTGTATTTCAGGTACCATGCCAATCACTGGAGACATGTTGATGAGAAAAAGCAGAGCAAATCCCAGTTTGATGGAGATTGCAGTCTACTTGAACAGAGATAATCAGATGGTCACCTGTTTTGTTCTAATGAAAGTCAGGTAAGTTTTCTCTGAGTAACGACCCAGTGGTGGGTGCATTTACCCACCACTACATTCACACACCACCAGACGTAGCATGCCACTGCTTTTATACACCACAGTATGCATGAATTCATCACATGAAAAGGCCACTGCATTAAATGCTAGTGCCAGCACACACATGGTCCCACTCCACTTCTCTGCCATCACAGTTTACCACCACCGCATTTATAGGCCAACACATGGATGGCCCTAGTGCATGTACTGGCCAACCCACACGTAGTGCCATTGCATTTTACCACATCTGTATTTACAAGCACACACACACTGGCAGCACTGCATTTACACACCCACGAATTTCTCATCATGCATTTATACCCCAAACACGCCAAGGGCCACTGCACTTCCTGCTAACACTGCACCCACATGCTAAGGGTCCCTGCATTTACATGCTAACACTGCATTTCCACACTGAGTTGCTGCATATAGATGCCTAAAAATGCTAAGTGTCACTGTACTTACAAACTAACACTGCACTAACACTCTATGGGTCACTGCATTTAAATGCCTAAACATGCTATGGTTCACTGCATTGACATGCATAAACATGCTAAGGGTCACTGCTTATACATGCTAACACTGCATCTACATGCTAAGTTTCACTGCATTTATATGCTAACACTGCATCTACATGCTAAGTTTCACTGCATTTACACACCTAAATGCCCTAAGTTTCACTTCAATTCCATGCCTAAACACACTAAGGTTCACTACATTTACATGCTGACACTGCATCTACACACTATGGGTCACTGCATTTAAAGGTAAGTCATTCATGACATTATTTTGGTAATTAAGGTCTGCTGCAGCAGCTACTGCTTCCAGGGACAGTCGGCCCTCAGTGAGAGTGTCAGTTGTTTTCTGCAGGTTTTGGGTAGGCATATGATGGAATTGAAACGTAGCTGGATAAAGGGGCTCACAACTCAGGTGGTCATAGACACAGCAATGGACCAATAATTAATACATTTTCACTTGACAATGGATACATTTTATATTCCAAGGTTTATGGTTATAGGACAGTAATTAATCAAGTCTCAGTGAGTTTTGTACAATTGTTCACCTACTGAGAACTCGGGGGTTTTGTGAAACTTGGGAATTTTTTATCATTATACCTGAGCGTTGTTCTTGACAACCCTAGGGGGGCAAAAGGGGCCTGGACACGTTCCTAAGGAGAATGCTCTCGGCCAACCTGGGCAGAGGAGTGACTTACCTTGTTCCTAAAGTCGACTCTCGGGGGAGAAGGAAGGAGGGGAGGGAAATGGGCTAGAGAGGGCGGGGGGGAACAGGTGTGGGCTGGGGAACAGGAGTGGGCAGACAAAACAGGGCTGGGTTACAACAAGACCAGTTAAAACCAGTTCAGACAGGTCCAGACAAGTTCAAACTGGTAGAAACTTGATCGGACCTGTTAAAAGCCCAGTGAAAAGCAGTTCAGACTGGTCCAGACCGGTTCCATCTGATCCAAACCGTTCAGAACCAGCTGTGCCTGCTTTCTCTTCATTGGCCCCCAGAGTTTCCAAATTGAAGTCCCCATTTCACCCAGCTGTGTGTGCTTTCTCTTCAATGGCTCCCGGGGTTTCAAATTGAAGTCCCCACTTCAACCAGGTGTGCATACTTTCTCTTCATTGGACCCCGGGGTTTCGAATTGAAGTCCCTATTTCACCCGGGGGTGCCTGCTTTCTCTTCATTGGCCCCCCGGGTTTCGAATTGAAGTCCCCATTTCACCCGGGGGTGCCAGCTTTCTCTTCATTGGCCCCCGGGGTTTCTAATTGAAGTCCCCATTTCACCCGGGGGTGCGTGTTTTCTCTTTATTGGCCCCCGGGATTTCTAATTAGAGTCCCCATTTCTTCCAGGTGTGCCTGCTTTCTCTTCATTGGCCCCCGGGGTTTCGAATTGAAGTCCCCATTTCACACGGGGTGCCGACTTTTTCTTCATTAGGCCCCGGGGTTTCAAACTGAAGTCCCCATTTCACCGAGGTGTGCCTGCTTTCTCTTCATTGGACCCCAGGGTTTCGAATTGAAGTCCCCATTGCACGCACGTTTCCTCTTTTCTCTCCATTGGCCCCCGGCGTTTGGAATTGGAGTCCCCATTTCAACCGGGCGTGCCTGCTTTCTCTTCATTGGCCCCCAGGGTTTCGAACTGAAGTACCGATTGCACCCTCGGTGCCAGCTTTCTCTTCATTAGCCCCTGGGGTTTGTAATTGAAGTCCCCATTTCACACAGGGGTGCCTTCTTTCTCTTCATTGGCCCCCGGGGTTTCGAGTTGAAGTCCCCATTTCACACAGGGGTGCCTGCTTTCTCTTCATTGGCCCCCGGGTTTTCTGATTGAAGTCCCCATTTCACCCGGGGCTGCCACCTTTCTCTTCATTGGCCCATGGGGTTTGTAATTGAAGTCCCCATTTCACCCTGGGGTGCCTACTTTCTCTTCATTGGCCCCTGGGGTTTTGAATTGTCCCCATTTCACCCAGGGTTGCCTGCTTTCTCTTCAATGGCCTCCGGGGTTTCTAATTGAAGTCCCCATTTCCCCCAGGAGTGCCTGCTTTGTCTTCATTGAACCCCAGGGTTTCTAATTGAAGTCCCCACTTCATGCGGGGTGCCTGCTTTCTCTTCACTGGCCCCTGGGTTTAAAATTGAAGTTCACATTTCACCTGTGGTGCCTGCTTTTTCTGCATTGGCCCTTGGGGTTTCTAATTGAAGTCCCCATTTCACCCAAGGGTGCCTGCTTTCTCTTTATTGGCCCCGGGGGGGGTTAAAATTGAAGTCCCCATTGCACCCGCGGTGCCTGCTTTCTCTTCCTTGGCCCCCGGGATTTCTAATTGAAGTCCCCATTGCACCCGGGGGTGCCTGCTTTCTCTTCATTGGCCCCCGGGGTTTGGAACTGAAGTCCCCATTGCACCCGCAGTGCCTGCTTTCTCTTCATTGGCCACCGGGGTTTCGAATTGAAGTCCCTATTTCACACGGCTTGCCGGCTTTCTCTTCATTGGGCCCCGGGGTTTCTAACTGAATTCCCCATTTCACCCAGGTATGCCTGCTTTCTCTTCATTGGCCCCCAGAGTTTCGAATTGAAGTCCCCATTGCATGGGCGGTGCCTGCTTTCTTTTATTAGCCCCCGGGGTTTCAAATTGAAGTCCCCATTTCACCTTAGGGTACCTGCCTTCTCTTCATTGGCCCCCAGGGTTTCAAATTGAAGTCCCCATTTCCCCCTAGGGTACCTGCTTTCTCTTCATTGGCCCCCAGGGTTTCGAATTGAAGTCTCCATTTCAGCGGGGGGCCAGCTTTCTAGTCATTGGCCTGCGGGGTTACTAATTGAAGTCCCCACTTCCCCTGGGTGTGCCTGCTTTGTCTTGATTGGCCCCCGGGGATTTCTAGTTTAAGTCCCCATAGCACCCGGGGGTGCCAGCTTTCTCTTCATTGGCTCCCAGGATTTCTAATTGAAGTCCCCATTCCACCCGGGGGTGCCAGCTTTCTCTTCATTTGCCCCCGGGGTTTCTAATTGAAGTCCCCATTTCACCCGGGGGTGCCTGATTTCTTTTCATTGGCCCTCGAGGTTTTGAATTGAAGTCCCCATTTCACCCTGGGTTCCTCCTTTCTCTTCTTTGTCCTCCGGGGTTTCGAATTGAAGTTTCCATTTCACCCGCAGGTGCCTGCTTTCTCTTCCTTGGCCCTCGGCGCTTCTAATTGAAATCCCCATTTCCCCCGGGGGTGTCTGCTTTCTCTTCATTGTCCCCCAGGATTTCTAATTGAAGTCCCCATTTCACCCTTAGGTGCCAGTTTTCTTTTCATTGGCCCCCAGGGTTTCTAATTGAAGTCCCCATTTACACGGGGTTGCCGGCTTTCTCTTCATTGGGCCCCGGGGTTTCTAACTAAAGTCCCCATTTTACCCGGGGGTGCCTGCTTCGTCTTCATTGGCCCCCCCGGGTTTTTCACTGAAGTCAGCATTTCACCTGGGGGTGCCTGCTTTCTCTTCATTGGTCCCCAGGGTTTTGAATTGAAGTTTCCATTTCACCCGGGGGTACCTGCTTTCTCTTCATTGGCCCCTGGGGTTTCTAATTTAAGTCCGCATTTACCCCAGGGGTGCCAGATTTCTCTTCATTGGCCGCCCGGATTTTTAATAGGAGTCAACATTTCTCCCAGGTGTACCTGCTTTCTCTTCATTGGCCCCCAGGGTTTCTAATTGAAGTCCCATTTCACACAGGGTGCTGGCTTTCTCTTCATTGGCTCCTGGGGTTTCTAATTGAAGTCCCCATTTCACCCGGGGTTGCCGGCTTTCTCTCCATTGGCCCCCAGGGTTTCGAACTGAAGTCCCCATTTCACCCGGGGATGCCAGCTTTCTCTTCATTGACCCCTGGGGTTTCGAATTGAAGTGCCCATTTCACCCAGGGGTGCCGGCTTTCTCTTCATTGGAACCCGGGGTTTCTAATTGAAGTCCAGATTGCAACCGCGGTGCCTGCTTTCTCTTCATTGGTCCCGTGGTTTCGAATTGAAATTTTCATTTCACCCGGGGGTACCTGCTTTCTCTTCATTGGCCCCCGGGGTTTCTAATTAAAGTCCCCATTTCACCCGTGGATGCCTGCTTTCTTTGCATTGGCCACCGCGGTTTCGAATTGAAGTCCCCATTGTACCCGGGGTTTCCTGCTTTCTCTTCATTGGCCCCCGGGTTTCGAATTGAAGTCCCCATTGTACCCAGGGTTTCCTGCTTTCTCTTCATTTGCCCCCGGCTTATTTCGAATTGATGTCCCCATTTTACAAGGGGGTGCCTGCTTTGTCTTCATTGGAACCCGAGGTTTCTAACTGATGTCCCCATTTCACCTGGGGGTGCCTGCTTTCTCTTCATTGGCCCCTAGTGTTGCTAATTGAAGTCCCCAATCCACCCGCGGGGCCTGCTTTTTCTTCACTGGCCCCCGGGGTTTTAATTGAAGTCCTCATTTCCCCTGGGGTTGCCTGCTTTCTCTTCATTGACCCCCGGGGTTTCGAACTGAATTCCACATTGCACCCATGTGTGCCTGCTTTCTCTTCATTGGCCCCCGAGGTTTCGAATTGAAGTCCCCATTTAACCCGGGGGTGCCAGCTTTCTCTTCCTTGGCCGGCGGGGTTTCTAATTGAAGTCCCCATTTCACACGGGGGTGCCGGCTTTCTCTTCATTGGGCCCCGGGGTTTCTAACTAAGGTCCCCATTTCACCCAGGTATGCCTGCTTTCTCTTCATTTGCCCCCAGGGTCTCAAACTGAAGTCCCTATTGTGCCCAGGTGTTCCTGCTTTCTCTTCATTGGCCCCCCGGCTTT
>NW_003852726.1:395844-396396 GCF_000181295.1 Otolemur garnettii
CCCAGGTGTTCCTGCTTTCTCTTCATTGGCCCCCCGGCTTTCTAATTGAAGTCCCCATTTCACCCAAGGGTGCCTGCTTTCTCTTCATTTGCCCCCGGGGTTTCTAATTGAAATCCCCATTGCACCCGAGGTTGCCTGCTTTCTCTTCATTGGCCCCCGGGCTTTCTAATTGAAGTCCCCCATTTCACCCGGGGGTGCCTGCTTTATCTTCATTGGCCCCTGGGGTATCTAATTGAAGTCTCCATTTCACCCAAGGTTGCCTGCTTTCTCTTCATTGGCCCCTGGGGTTTCTAATTGAAGTCCCCATTTCACCCGGGGGTGCCTGCTTTCTCTTCATTGGTCCTCGGGGTTTCTAATTGAAGTCCCCATTTCACCCAGGGGTGCCTCATTTCTCTTCATTGGCCCACGGGGTTTTGAATTCACGTCACCATTGCACCCACGGGTCCTGCTTTGTCTTCATTGGCCCCCGGGGTTTCCAATTGAAGTCCACATGTCACCCAGGGGTGCCTGCTTTGTCTTCATTGGCCCTTGGAGTTTAAAATTGAAGTCCCT
>NW_003852726.1:403051-403259 GCF_000181295.1 Otolemur garnettii
GTCTTCAGTTATGTCTGCCCCATTTTTCCTTGGGGGAGTTGATCTATTCTGGTTATTCGAGTTGCCAGAGTTTTTCCGCTGATTCCGCCCCATTCTGAGTTTACCTTGTTTTGAGGCCTTATCAGAACTGTTCCATTGGTGGCTTCTTCTTGTTGCCCAGAGAGAGAGAGGCAGAGCGTATCTGTTGTCTACTCCCAGTTCTCGGGTG
>NW_003852726.1:403279-403785 GCF_000181295.1 Otolemur garnettii
CCACAACCAGTGGACAGGAGACCGGCAGTAGCCAGATCAGTCCTAGTTCAGCACCCTGGAGCGGTCGGGGGGTGGGAGAATGGGAGCGGTAGTGTAGGGTACACAAGCAATCAGATCAGTCTTATTTCGGCCCCACCAGAGTCACTGGGGAGAGTGGAGGACTCCTTCACCGTGGCCTGTTGGATGTGTGCGGCACTAGCAAGCCAATCTATTCCCTCCCAGCCTGGGAGCCGGAGTGGGGAACTCCTCCACCTCCATCTGTGGGACACACGTGGCTCTAATAAACAGTTCTTGGCCCACCCAGAGTGCTAGACTCCTCCACTGCCTCCTGCAGGGCGCGCGTAGCTCTAGCAAGCAATTCTGGGCCCACCCAGCACAGGTGCCTGGAGCAAGGAACTCCTCCGCTTGTCCCCCTGCAGTGTGCGTGTCTCTAGAAGGCTGTTTCGGGTCTGCCTGAAACGGAGGACTCCTCCGCCACTGCCCGTAGGACACCTGTGGCACTAGCA
>NW_003852726.1:404154-409410 GCF_000181295.1 Otolemur garnettii
CTTGGAGCAGGGATCTACTCTGCCGCCCGTGGGGTGTGTGGCTCTAGCAAGCAGTTCTGGGCCCTCCCAGGGTGGGGGACTGGTCCGCTGCCACCTGTATGGGTGTGCGGGGCTCTAGCAAGTGATTCTGTGCCTGCCCAGAGCAGTGGGAAGTCCTCTGCTGCCACCTGCCACCAGCAGGAGGTGTGCGGCTTTAGCAAGCAGTTTTGCGCCTGCCCAGAGCCCTGGAGCAGGGATCTACTCTGCCGCTTGTGGAGCACACGACTCTAGCAAGCAGTGCTAGGCCCTCCCAGAGTGGGAGGTCTCGTCCGCCACCACTGGCAGGGGTGCACTAAGCTCTAGCAAGTACTTCTGTGGCTGTCCGGAGCAGGGGAACTCCACTCCGGCCAACCGCCGCCCGCGGGAAGCTTGCAGCTCTAGCAATCAGTTCTGGACCTGCCCAGAGCCCTGGGGCAGGGATCTTCTCTGCGGCCCGTGGGGTGAGTGTCTCTAGCAAGCAGTTCTAGGCCCTCTCAGAGTGAGGGACTCGTCCACCGCCACCGGCTGGGGTGCGCTAAGCTCTAGTAAGTACTTCTGTGGCTGCCCAGAGCAGGGGAACTCCACTCCGGCGACCCGCCTCCCACGGGAAGCTTGCAGCTCTAGCAATCAGTTCTGAAACTGCCCAGAGCATTGGGGGTTCTGCTTCTCTGCCGCCAGTGGGGTGTGCGGCTCTAGCAAGCAGTTCTAGGCCCTCCCAGAGTGGGGGACTAGTCCGCCGCCACAAGCGGGAGTGCGCTAAGCTCTAGCAGGTACTTCTGTGGCTGCGCAGAGCAGGGGAACTCCACTCCGGCCACCCGCTGCCTGCGGGAAGCTTCCGGCTCTAGCAATCAGTTCTGGACCTGCCCAGAGCCCTGGGGCAGGGTGCTTCTCTGCCGCCAGTGGGGTGCGCGGCTCTAGCAAGCAGTTCTAGGCCCTCCCAGAGTGGGGGACTCGTCCGCCGCCACCAGCAGGGGTGCGCTAAGCTCTAGCAAGTATTTCTGTGGCTACCCGGCGCAGGGGACTTCTCTGCAGCCACCCGCCACCCGTGGGAGGGGGGTAGCTCTAGTAAGCAGTTCTGGGGCCCGCTTGTACCTGTATTTTATGTTCTTAAATGATATTCCTTGGATTTATAGCTTGCCGAACTTCTTTCTGGGCTCAGCTCCCCATCTTTGGCTTCATAGATTCTGATTCCAACCAGTTTTTCTTCCTTTGCTCAGGAGCCTCTGAACAGGGTTGCTACCAGTCAGCCATCTTCCCAGAATCGGCCTACACTCATTTCGGCCCCGGGGTTTCTAATTGAAGTCCCCATTTCACAAGGAGGTGCCGACTTTCTCTTCATTGGGCCCCGGAGTTTCTAACTGAAGGCCCCATTTCACACAGCTGTGCCTGCTTTCTCTTCATTGGCACCCAGGGTTTCGAATTGAAGTCCCCATTTCACACGGGGGAGCCTGCTTTCCCTTCATTGGCCCCCTGGGTTTCTTATTGAAGTCCGCATTTCACTCGGGGATGCCTGCTTTCTCTTCATTGGTCCCCGGGGTTTCTAATTGAAGTCCCGATTTCACCCAGGGGTGCCTACTTTCTCTTCATTGGCGCCCAGGGTTTCGAATTGAAGTCTCCATTGCACCTGCGGTGCATGCTTTCCCTTCATTGGCCCCCGGGGTTTCGAATTGAAGTCTCCATTGCACCCGAGGGTGCCTGTTTTCTCTTCATTGGCCAAAAAGGTTTCTAATTGAAGTCCACATTTCCCCCGGGGGTGCCTGCTTTCTCTTCATTGGGCCCCGGGATTTCTAACTGAAGTCCCCATTTCACTGGGGGTACAAGATTTCTCTTTATTGGCCCCTGGGGTTTCTAATGGAAGTCTCCATTTCACAAGGGGGTGCCAGCTTTCTCTTCGTTGGGCCCCGGGGTTTCTAACTGAAGTCCCCATTTCACCCAGGTGTGCCTGCTTTCTCTTCATTGGCCACCAGGGTTTCTAATTGAAATCCCCATTTCACTCGGGGGTGCCTGCTTTCTCTTCATTGACCCCGGGGTGTCTAATTGAAGTCCCCATTTCACCCATGTGTGCCTGGTTTCTCTTCATTGGCCCCCGGGGTTTCAAAATGAAGTCTCCACTGCACCCACGGTGCATGCTTTTTCTTCATTGGCCCCAGGGGTTTCAAATTGAAATCCCCATTTCCCCCGGGGTTGCCTGCTTTCTCTTCTTTGGCCCCCGGGATTTCTATTTGGAGTCCCCATTTCACCCGGGGGTGCCAGCTTTCTCCTCATTGGCCCCCCATGGTTTTGAAATGAGGTCCCCACTTCACACGGGTGTGCCGGCTTTCTCTTCATTGGGCCCCGGGTTTCGAATTGAAGTCCCCATTTCCCCAGGGGGTGCCTGCTTTCTCTTCATTGGCCCCCTGGGTTTCGAATTGAAGGCCCCATTTCACCCGGGGGTGCCAACTTTATCTTCATTGGCCCCCCGTGTTTCTAACTGAAGTCCCCATTTCCCCCGGGGGTGCCTGCTTTCTCTTCATTGGCCCCCAGAGTTTCTAATTGAAGTACACATTTCACACGGGGGTGTTGTATTCTCTTCATTGGGCCCCCGGGTTTCTAACTTCAGTCCCCATTTCACCCGGGGGTGCCTGCTTTCTCTTCATTGGCCCCCGGAGTTTATAATTGAAGTCCCCATTACACCCAGGGGTGGCTGCTTTCTCTTCGTTGGCCCCCGGGGTTTCGAACTGAGGTCCCCATTTCACCCAGGGCTGCCTGCTTTCTCTTCATTGGCCCCCAAAATTTCTAACTGAAGTCTCCATTTCACCCGTGGGTGCCAGCTTTCTCTTCACTGGCCCACTGGGTTTCTAATTGAAGTACCCATTTGACACCGAGGTGCCGGCTTTTTCTACATTGGGACCCGGGGTTTCTAACTGAAGTCCCCAATTGACCCAGGAGTGCCTGTTTTTCTTCATTGTACCCCAGGGTTTCAAACTGAAGTCCCCACTGCACCCAGGTGTGCCTGCTTTCTCTTCATTGGTCCCCGGGGATTGGAATTGAAGTCCCCATTTCACCCGAGTGGGCCTGCTTTCTATTCATTGGCCCCGGGGTTTCTAAATGAAGTCCCCATTTCCCCCAGGGATGCCGGCTTTCTCTTCATTGGACCCTGGGGTTTCGAACTGAAGTCCCCATTTCACTCAGGTGTGCCTGCTTTCTCTTCATTGGCCCCCAGGGTATCGAACTGAAGTCCCCATTGCACCCAGGTGTGCCTGCTTTCTCATTATTGGCCCCCAAGTATTCGAATTGAAGACCCCATTTCACCCGGGGGTGACTGCTTTCTCTTCATTGGCCCCCAGGGTTTCTAATTAAAGTCCCCATTAAACCCAGGGGTGCCTGCTTTCTCTTCATTGGCCCCCAGGGTTTCTAATTGAAGTCCCCATTGCACCCTCGGTGCCTGCTTTCTCTTCATTGGACCCCGGGGTTTGTAATTGAAGTCCCCATTTCACACGGGGTGCCGGCTTTCTCTTCATTGGCCCCTGGGATTTCTAATTAGAGTCCCCATTTGTCCCAGGTGTGCCTGCTTTCTCCTCATTGGCCCCTGGGGTTTCGAATTGAAGTCCTTATTTCACACAGGTTGCTGGCTTTCTCTTCATTGGGCCCTGGGGTTTCTAAGGGAAGTCCCCATTTCACCCAGGTGTGCCTGTTTTCTCTTCATTGGCCCCCAGGGTTTCGAATAGAAGTCGCCATTGCATCCGCGGTGCACGCTTTCTTTTATTGGCCCCTGGGGTTTCTAATTGAAGTCCTCATTTCACCCGAGGGTGACTGCTTTCTCTACATTGGCACCCAGGGTTTCGAATTGAAGTCCCCATTTCCCCCGGGGGTGCCTGCTTTCTCTTCATTGGCCCACGTTATTTCTAACTGAAGGCCTCATTTGACCCTGGTGTGCAAGCTTTGTCTTCATTGGTCCAGGGGGTACGAATTGAAGCCCCATTTCACACAGGAGTGCCTCATTTCTCTTCATTGGCCCCCCAGGGTTTCTAACTGAAGTCCCCATTTCACACAGGGGTGCCTGCTTTCCCTTCATTGGCCCCCGGGGTTTTGAATTAAAGTCCCCATTTGACCCAGGGCTGCCTGCTTTCTCTTCATTGGCCCCCGTAGTTTCTAATTTAAGTCCCCATTTCACACGGGGGTGCTGGCTTTCTCTTTATTGGGCCCCGGAGTTTCGAACTGAAGTCCCCATTTCACATAGGTGTGCCTGCTTTCTCTTCATTGGCCCACGGGGTTTCTAATTGAAGTCCCCATTGCATCTGTGGTGCCAGCTTTCTCTTCTTTGGCCCCCGGGATTTCTAATTGAAGTCCCCATTTCACACGGGGGTGCCAGTTTTGTCTCCTTTGGCCCCCGGGGTTTCTAATTGAAGTCCCCATTTCACACGGGGGTGCCAGCTCTCTCTTCATTGGGCCCCGGAGTTTCGAGCTGAACTCCCCATTTCACCCAGGTGTGCCTGCTTTCTCTTCATTGGCCCCCAGGGTTACTAACTGAAGTCCCCATTTCACCCGGGGGTGCCAGCTTTCTCTTCATTGGCCCCCAGGATTTCTAATTGAAGTCCCCTTTTCACCGGGGTTGCCTGCTTTCTCATCATTGGCACCTGGGGTTTCTAACTAAAGTCCCCATTTCACCCAGGGGTGCCTTCTTTCTCTTCATTGGCCCCCAGGGTTTCTAATTTAAGTCCCCATTTCACACGGAGTGCCTGCTTTCTCTACATTGGCCCTCGAGATTTCAAATTGAAGTCCCCATTTCACCCAGTGTTGCCTGATTTCTCTTCAGTGGCCACAGGAGTTTCGAATTGAAGTCCCCATTTCCCCCAGGGGTGCCTGCTTTCTCTTCATTGACCCCCAGGGTTTCTTATTGACGTCCCCATTTCACTTGGGGGTGCCAGCTTTCTCTTCATTGGCCACCGGGGTTTCTAATTGAAGTCCCCATTTCACACGGGGGTGCTGGCTTTTTCTTCATTGGGCCCAGGAGTTTTGAACTGAAGTCCCCATTTCACACAGGTGTGCCTGGATACTATTCAGTGGCCCCTTGGGTTTCAAATTGAAGTCTCCATTTCACCGGGGGTGCCAGCTTTCTCTTCATTGGCCCCCAGGGTTTCTAATTGAAGTCCCCATTTCACACGGGGGTGCCTGCTTTCTCTACATTGGCCCTCGGGATTTCTAATTGAAGTCCCCATTTTACCCAGTGGTGCCTGCTTTCCCTTCAGTGGCCCCTGG
>NW_003852726.1:410248-413943 GCF_000181295.1 Otolemur garnettii
TGCTTTCCCTTCAGTGGCCCCTGGGAGTTCAAATTGAATTCCCCATTTAGCCCATGGGTGCCAGCTTTCTCTTCATTGTCCACCGGGGTTTCTAATTGAAGTCCCCATTTCACACGGGGGTGCCGGCTTTCGCTTCATTGATCCCCAGGATTTCAAACTGAAGTACCCATTGCACACATGTGTGCCTGCTTTCTCTTGATTGGCCCCCGGAGTTTCGAATTGAAGTCCCCATTGCACCCGCGGGGCCTGCTTTCTCTTCATTGGCCCGGGGGATTCTAATTGAAGTCCCCATTTCACCCATGGGTGCCTCCTTTCTCTTCCTTTGCCCCTGGGGTTTCGAAATAAAGTCCCCTTTGCAAGCGCTGTGCCTGCTTTCTCTTCATTGCCCCAGGGCTTTCTAACTGAAGTCCCTATTTCACCTGGTGATGCATGCTTTCTCTTCATAGGCCTCCGGGGATTCTAATTGAAGTCCCTATTTCACCCAGGGGGGCCTGCTTTCTCTTCAGTGGCCCCTGGTGTTTCGAATTGAAGTCCCCATTTCACGCGGGGGTGCCAGCTTTTTCTTCAATGGCCCCCGGGGTTTGTAATTGATGTCCGCATTTCCCCCGTGGGTGCCTCTTTTCTCTTCATTGGCCTCCGGGGTTTCTAATTGAAGTTCCCATTTCATCCAGGGGTGCCAACCTTCTCTTCATTGGCCACCAGGGTTTCTAATTGAAGTCCCCATTTCACACGGAGGTGCTGGGTATCTCTTCATTGCTCCCCAGGATTTTGAATTGAAGTCCCTATTTCACCAGGGGGTGCCTGCTTTCTCTTCATTGGCCCCTGAGGTTTCTAATTGAAGTCCCAATTTCACACAGGGGTGCCTGCTTTCTCTTCATTGGCCACCAGGGTTTCTAATTGAAGTCCCCATTTCACACGGGGGTGCTGGCTATCTCTTCATTGCTCCCCAGGATTTTGAATTGAAGTCCCTATTTCACCAGGGGGTGCCTGCTTTCACTTCATTGGCACCCAGGGTTTCTAATTGAAGTCCCCATTGCCTCCGCGATGCCAGCTTTCTCTTTATTGGCCCCCGGGGTTTCGAATTGAAGTCCCCATTTCACCCGGGGTTGCCAGCTTTCCCTTCATTGGCCCTAGGGCTTTCGAATTGAAGTCCCCATTTCCACCGGGGGTGCCTGCTTTCTCTTTCTTGGCCGCCCAGCTTTCTAATTGAAGTCTCCATTTCACCCGGGGGTGCCAGCTTTCTCTTCAGTGGCCCCCAGGGTTTCTAATAGAAATCCCCATTTCACACGGGGGTGCCGGCTCTCTCTTCATTGGGCCCCAGAGTTTCGAACTGAACTCCCCATTTCACCCAGGTGTGCCAGCTTTCTCTTCATGGGCCCCCGGGGTTTCTAACTGAAGTCCCCATTTCACCCGGGGGTGCCTGCTTTCTCTTCATTGGCCCCCAGGGTTTCTAATTTATGTCCCATTGCATCTGTGGTGCCTGCTTTCTCTTCATTGGCCCCCAGGGTCTCTAATTTACGTCCCCATTTCACACAGGGGTACCTGCTTTCTCTACATTGGCCCTCGGGATTTCTAATTGAAGTCCCCATTTCACCCAGTGGTGCCTGCTTTCTCTTGATTGGCCCACGGGGTTTCTAATTGAAGTCCCCATTTCACACGGGGCTGCCAGCTTTCTCTTCATTGTCCACCATGGTTTCTAATTGAAGTCCTCATTTCACACGGGGGTGCCAGTTTTCTCTACATTGGTTCCCAGGATTTTGAACTGAAGTACCCATTGCACCCATGTGTGCCTGCTTTCTCTTCATTGTCCCCCGGTATTTCGAATTGAAGTCCCTATTTCACCCTGGGGTGCCTGCTTTCTCTTCATTGGCCCCTGGGGTTTCTAATTGATGTCCCCATTTCACTCAGGGGTGCCTGCTTTCTCTTCATTGGCCCTCAGGGTTTCTAATTGAAGTCCCCATTGCCTCCGCGGTACCAGCTTTCTCTTCATTGGCCCCTGGGGTTTCGAATTGAATTCCCCATTTCACCCAGGGGTGCCTCCTTTCTCTTCATTGGCCCCAGGGGTTTCGAATTGAAGTCCCCATTTCCCCCAGGGGTGCCTGCTTTCTCTTCATTGTCCCCCAGGGTTTCTAGTTGAAGGCCCCATTTCACCCGGTGGTGCCAGTTTTCTCTTCATTGGCCCCCGGGGTTTCTAATTGAAGTCTCCATTTCACATGGGGGTGCTGGCTTTCTCTTCATTAGTCCCCTGGATTTCGAACTGAAGTACCCATTGCACCCATGTGTGCCTGCTTTCTCTTCATTGTCCCCCGGTATTTCAAATTGAATTCCCTATTTCACCCGGGGTTGCCTGCTTTCTCTTCATTGGCCCCTGGGGTTTCGAATTGAAGTCCCCATTGCACCCGCGGTGCCTGTTTTCTCTTCACTGGCCCCCAGAATTTCTAATTGAAGTCCCCATTTCACACAGGGGTGCCTGCTTTCTCTTCATTGGCCCCCACGGTTTCTAATTGAAGTCCCCATTGCATCCGCGGTGCCAGTTTTCTCTTCATTATTTCGCAGGGTTTCGAATTGAAGTCCCTATTTCCCCCGGGGGTGCCAGCTTTCTCTTCATTGGCGCCCAGGGTTTCTAATTGAAGTCCCCATTTCGCCCGGGAGTGCCGGCTTTCTCTTCATTGAGCCCCAGGGTTTCTCTCTGAAGTCCACATTTCACCTAGGGGTGCCGGCTTTCTCTACATTGGGCCCCGGGGTTTCTAACTGAAGTCCACAGTTCACCCAGGGGTGCCGGCTTTCTCTTCATTGAGCCCCAGGGTTTCTCTCTGAAGTCCACATTTCACCTAGGGGTGCCTCCTTTCTCTTCATTGTCCCCCGGGTTTTCGAACTGATATCCCCATTTCACCCGGGGGTGCCTGCTTTCTCATCATTGGCCCTCAGGTTTTGAACTGAAGTCCTCATTGCACCCAGGTGTGCCTGCTTTCTCTTGATTGCCCCCCAGGGTTTCTAAATGAAGTCCCCTTTGCACACGCGGTGCCTGCTTTCTCTACTTTGGCCCCCAGGGTTTTGAATTGAAGTCCCCATTTCTACTGGGGTTGCCTGCTTTCTCTTCATTGACCCCTGGCGTTTCTAATAGAAGTCCCCATTTCCCCGGGGGATGCCAGCTTTCTCTTCATTGGCCCCCAGGGTTTCGAACTGAAGTCCCCATTGCACCCAGGTGTGCCTGCTTTCTCTTCATTGGCCCGAGGGTTTCAAATTGAAGTCCCCATTTCACCCAGGGGTGCCTCCTTTCTCTTCATTCACCCCCGGGCTTTCGAATTGAAGTTCCCATTGCACCCACAGTTCCTGATTTCTCTTCATTGGCCCCAGTTTTTCTAATTGAAGTCCCCATTTCCCCAGGAGTGCCAGCTTTCTCTTCTTTGGCCCCCGGAGTTTCTAACTGAAGTCCCCATTTCACCCGAGGGTGCCTGCTTTCTCTTCATTGACCCACGGGGTTTCTAATTGATGTCCCCATTGCATCTGTGGTGCCAGCTTTCTCTTCATTGGCCTCCGGGATTTCTAATTGAAGTCCCCTTTTCACCGGGGTTGCCTGCCTTCTCTTCATTGGCCCCCAGGGTTTCTAATTGAAGTCCCCATTTCACACGGGGGTGCCTGCTTTCTCTACATTGGCCCTCGGGATTTCTAATTGAAGTCCCCATTTCACCCAG